>NC_133342.1:12871285-13148785 GCF_030506205.2 Paramisgurnus dabryanus | reverse complement strand
TCCAGATCCATCCCATGTACAGACTGTCAAGTGCAGCATCTGTGTAATGTAAAAATAAGTGCTATATTTGAGAGAATGGTGTTTTACATAATGTCTGAGCCATGGTTTAAGGCTGTGATTCTAAAACTTTTCACAGGTCGCCCCCCTTTGTGTAGGGTGCATACCTTCACGCCACCCCCCCCCCCAAAAAAAATCATGACATAAATAATATCAAAATAACAATTTTATTTAAACATTAAACATATTAAGGGCTGGTTTTCCAGACAGGGATTAGACTAGTCCTAGACTAAAATATATGTAAGGGCTGTCCAAACTGAAAACTACTTGCATTGACATATCTTAAAATACATCTGTGCCCTTTGTTTTGCCCTTAAAATGCACACAGGTAATGTTTTTAGTAAGGCATGTTTGTTAAAACTTTTTATATTTCCTAATTACACCAAGACCTAGTCCTGGCTTAAGATGATCCCTGTTGGTTTTTCTGAGCTATATTTTACACAGAATTCATGGTAAAGTCATTTTTTACTTTACCCAAGGGGATCCGGCCCCCAGTTTGGGAACAAGTTTATGGCTTGGTATTAGAGGTATTCTTAAATCCAAAGATCAGTACCTGACCTAAACTGACCTGAATCAGTTCTTACCCGAACGCAATGTGCATAAATACATTTAAAAGAAAAAAGAAAATAAACAGCCTCGAGACACATCTGATAATATAGTCTCAAGTGCTGAAGTGTCCATCACTCGACTGTCGATAATATGGGTCTGCTTGGGTCAATTCAGTGGAAATACATTTATTTTTATTTTTTTATACAAGACTCGAGGCCACTAAAATTACACCTGTGTCCAAGGCATGCATCAAAGGTTTATACACGCTCACATTTTGGGTCAGACCTTGGGTTTTCGAATCCAAGTAGACCCATGACCTCTAGTACACCAGACTAATGCTGAGTACACACCAAACGCGAGGCATCGCGTTCCTTGCTCTACATTACTTGCAAGATTTCACTTCGTGTCATGCAAATTTTTTGCTTGAGTAGAATATTTTTAATTGCAATAGCGTGTTTTCGCGGTAATGCATCGCCCAATTCACATCATTCGCATCGCCCCATGCGAATTTGCATCTATTTGCATCTTTGCATCAACTTTGTATGTAATTTACTCATGCAAATTGTTAAATTTGTGTTTGATGCGCACGCAGTATAGTGCTGGAAACACAGTCACAAATCCATCCTCACCCGTTCCCTTTTTACGTCTAGTATCAATAGAATGGAAAAATAAATAAATAACACATAAAACGACTTTAATTTGCTTTTTCAGTACACAAGGGATTTACATTGGCAGAATACAGAATATCTGTGCAGTTATATATAGACAACAGGTAAAAATGGCACGCAGATGGTGTTCAGTCATCAAATTCTGCCTGTTTTAGTCTGTTTCCCTACGAAGCAATTAAATTAGCAGACAGGCAAGCAGGTGCTAACCACTGAGAAACTCCTGCAAGTTTACCGTAGTTTGTGGACCCGCAGAACATCACTGCTGCCTTTATCATCGCCAGACAATTATTTTTGTTTTCAACTCATGAGAAAGTTGGAAAATCTATTTAACTCCCACGTCCAACTCGCTCTATTCTGTGGGATTATCTCTTTTAAGCCATATCCTCAGTGGAGCGCCTAATTATTTGGTGTGCACATCCCACATGCCAATATTTCTCTCTTAATTGCATTTTTTATGTTTTTAGCTGCTGGGAAATCAAATTCATCATTTTTTTAAGGAATTATTAACAACAGCTACAGCTGTTTAAATAAATCATTTAACATCATTTTTTAATATTAAACCTAGTTACACTCTGAAAAATGTAACCTTGGGGTGTTTTAATATGACAACATCTATATTTTTTACATTTCAAATAACACCCTCACATGTAGTTTCTAATAGGTTAGACCAGTGAAAATATGAAATATTTCCTGTATTTATGTTTTACAAGCATTTCCTATGTATTTAAACCCCAGTATCCTATACCATCACCTTTTTACTGCTTATTAAGATGTATAAGAGCAATGGCGTATGCATCTTATGATGCAGGTATTGTGTGACACATTTTAATAAATCTATATAATCATAGATGAAATACACAGGAAGACTTTCAAATCGAGCTAATTAGAAAGAATAAGAAGCTCTTTGTTTGTGATATGTTATCAGCATCTGCTAGGCCTTGGGCTATTCTCAAAAGCTAATGACAACAGCAAACCAATCTCCACACACACACACAAACTATTAGTCACATTAATTTCAGTACTAAATTTCTTCGGCTTGGAGAACTTAATACTTTAACATGTTTTCTGTCATTTTCATCCTCTTGTTATGTCACAGGGGTTGTAACTCTGCCTCGTTCATAATGGATTTCAGCACAAAATGTTCAGTTTTACCTCTAGTATCTCTTTAGATGGTAATGTGTATAAGTGTCATCTTTGATTGGCCAAATGGCTCCAGTCTAATAAATGTTTGGCTCATTTTCTTGCCCAGCCACGGATGCGTCCGTGCCGCAAGCAGGATCACCAAAGCGCCTTTCTGAGAGCGTCCGCAATTGTACATAATTGCGTTTTAAAGCCAAACCTGCATTTAAACTGAAGATCGGTCCCATTATGAAGGCTGGAAGAAGTGCTCTTTTCTCTCTCTTTGCATGCGCATGCACAAGCGCATACGACACAACACGTTCCCAAAGCATGCTTACAATGTAATTGTCCTCCCAACCGCTTCACGTGACGGACCGACCTCTCACCGCAATATAGTCATTGTGCGAAAAAGCGCTCTTCAGCAGCAGTAACAAAATTATTGGGTAATTGTATCTATAGGGTGGCTGAGATTATAGGACAGTTCATTTTGAGCTGTGAAATATCGCACAGTCAGCACAAAAGAGAGGAAAACACTGAGATAATGAGGCCAAACCAAGTTGCCGCATGTCAAGCACAATTACACAGAAAGAAAATCTTATACCTCCAGCTAAAAAAGAGATGATGCACTCTTTGTGTGTTTTGGGAGAGAGTATACAGTAAATTTCCATGTGCCGTAGTACCTTCCTGAAAGCTTTGCTGATACCAACACAAGAAAATCAGGTCTATGTGAATGGCATTACAAAATACGATATGGACTGCAGCCTTGGCTTACAGTAGCATGAGCTGTGATGCTCATCTGGGAAATGCAAGTTGGAACCTGAGGCACAAAAGCATCCTAGGTTGTTGTAAATTCTGGATATCTGATGCTTGGGTACACTTTAAAATTCATCAGACAAATTCTTTAAAGTTTCTTTTCTTGGAAACAGAATTTAGTATTTTTATTATTACCACCATTATTACCACCATTATTACCACCATTATTATTATTATTATTATTATTATTAACTAGTAATAATAATAATAATAGTTATCAGAAAACAGTTACTTTGTGGCAGATTTTGTTTTGTTGTTGTTATTTTGTATTATTAATAATAATAATAACAATAACAACATTATTTGTGTTATTATTATTGTTATTATTATTAACTAGTAGTAATAATAATAGTTATCAGGAAACAGTTACTTTGTGGCAATTTTGTTTGTTTGTTGTTGTTTTGTATTAATAATAATAAAAATAACATTATTAATATTATTATTATTATTATTAACTAGTAATAATAATAGTTATCAGGAAACAGTTACTTTGTGGCAGATTTGTTTTAGTTTTTGTTGTTTTGTATTAATTATAATAATTATAATAATAATAATAATAATAATAATAATAATAATAACATTATTATTACTGTTATTATAGCTACTACTGGTACTAATAATAATAGGCTAATAAAAGTTATCATCAGCAGAAGCATCAGTAGTAGTAGTAGAATCAGTAGTAGTATCAGTAGTAGTAGAAGTAGTAGTATTAGTATCAGTAGTAGTATCAGTAGTAGAAATAGTATCAGTAGTAGTATCATTACTAGTAGTAGTATTCAGTAGTAGTATCAGTAGTAGTAGTAGTATCAGTAGTAGTAGTAATATCAGTAGTAGTATCAGTAGTAGAAGTAGTATCAGTAGTATCAGTAGTAGTATCATTAGTAGTATCAGTTGTAGTATCAGTAGTAGTAGTAGTAGTAGTAGTAGTAGTAGTTGTAGTAGTATCAGTAGTAGTATCAGTAGTAGTATCAGTTGTATCCGTAGTAGTATCATTAGTAGTAGTAGTAGTGTCAGTAGTAGTAGTAGCAGTAGTAGTAGTATCAGTAGTAGTAATAGTAATAGTATCAGTAGTAGTAATAGTAATAATATCAGTAGTAGTAGTAGTAGTATCAGTAGTATCATCAGTAGTAGTAGTAGTAGTAGTAGTAGTAGTAGTAGTAGTAGTAGTAGTAGTAGTAGTAGTAGTAGTAGTAGTAATAGTATCAGTAGTAGTAATAGTAATAGTATCAGTAGTAGTAATAGTAATAGTATCAGTAGTAGTAATAGTAATAGTATCAGTATCAGTAATAGTATCAGTATCAG
Source organism: Paramisgurnus dabryanus (assembly GCF_030506205.2). Classification (NCBI taxonomy): domain Eukaryota; kingdom Metazoa; phylum Chordata; class Actinopteri; order Cypriniformes; family Cobitidae; genus Paramisgurnus; species Paramisgurnus dabryanus. The sequence goes on along the minus strand of NC_133342.1, from coordinate 13,144,277 downwards.
TAATAGTATCAGTATCAGTAATAGTATCAGTAGTAGTAGTAGTATCAGTAGTAGTAGTAGTAGTAGTAGTAGTATTATCAGTAGTAGTAATAGTAATAGTATCAGTAGTAGTAGTAGTAATAGTATCAGTAGTAGTAGTATCAGTAGTAGTAGTAGTATCAGTAGTAGTAGTAGTATCAGTAGTAGTAGTAGTAGTAGTAGTAGTAGTATCAGTAGTAGTAGTAGTATCAGTAGTATCATCAGTAGTAGTAGTAGTAGTAGTAGTAGTAGTAATAGTATCAGTAGTAGTAATAGTAATAGTATCAGTAGTAGTAATAGTATCAGTAGTAGTAGTAGTATCAGTAGTAGTAGTAGTAGTAGTAGTAGTAGTATCAGTAGTAGTAATAGTAATAGTATCAGTATCAGTATCAGTAGTAGTAGTAGTAGTAGTAGCAGTATCAGTAGTAGTAGTAGTATCAGTAGTAGTAGTAGTAGTAGTTTCAGTATCAGTAGTAGTAATATCAGTAGTAGTAGTACACTACTTTTTGAATATTTTTCAATATTATTTATTTTAATAATTAGTACGACTAATATGAGTTTACATTTTGCTTTTCATCCGTAGTGAGTGCTATGAACTTCAGTTAAGCCACCAAAAGAGACCTCGCTATCTTGTTTAGCGTAATTGACACAGTTTTTGAAAACACAGGCATTCTCTGACTGTTCATTTTTATTGCAACGATCCACCAGTGTGTTCCGGTGACCCGATTAGCAAATGAGAGTTTTATCGCGTGCACGGCCCCTGCATAGATTAGGGTGCAGCCGTCATGTTGTCAGAGGTCAAACTTCTTAATTAATTGGATTCTGACTGGTGTACTGAATCAAACTAATAAAATCCGGCTGGAAAAAAATAGGATCATTATCACTGTAATTTTCTCTCCCGCATTCTCAATTACCATAATGAATAGTTAACAAATTGGATGTTTCTCCACACCTATCAGAAACACATCCTGGAATTTAGCAGATATCACCATTTAATCTCCTCACTTCACTAATAATGAGTTTGGCTGGAGTAAATCTTTTTTAAAACAGCATGCGCAGGCCTTGGAAAGCTGCCAGGTCTCCTCCGACCGAGAAGGAGCCAAGAAACAAAGGACTTGAAAGATCGAGGGATCAAGAGATGAGGGACGAGCATTTTCTTTCGCATTCTTTTCTGCTATCTGTTATTGCCCGATAATGTAAAGACCGCACAGAACAGCATGAGGTTATTTTTCCGGCGCAGGCTCCCGTGAGTTGGAGCAGTGGGTGTCAGTGATTGCCATTAATTTGAAGAGCCACTCTGTGTGATGAAAGCCTTGAAATGAGGGAGGCATTTCTTCATTCGCCTTCATCTTATTAGTGCTGTGGCAAACACACCGAGTGATTAGAAATCATCTGATCTTTGAAAAAAGCCTGTCGTCTATGCTAATCAGCCCTGCTGACAGCCACTGCGGCCAGTACATTCCCTCACTGTGGACAGCCTCTCTCTCTCTCTCTCTCTCTCTCTCTCTCTCTCTCTTTGCCTTTCTGTCTCTCCCAATCTCTCTCTGTTCTCTCTGTCATTTTGGCTCGGTCTCTCTCCATCTCTCTTTCTCTGTTGGATTCATAATTCTTGAAACTAAGTTTGCACAGAAGCTGTGTAATAGTTGATAGCTTCACTTTTCTTTTGTTCTGGTTTTTGTGTGTTTGATATGTTTTGAGCCCCCCGACCTCTCTCTCTCTTTCTCTCTCGTTACTTTGTCTATGTGACAGTTGCGAACAAAATGCGTCATTTATTGAATTTCTTCATTACTGAATAATGCCTGGATCATTCACTTAATTCTCTTTGTATTTCTCTTTAATAGAGTCTGATCAAAAACATTTACTTTGATTCTGACTTCAAAGACAGACAAAGTCTTATTTGAATTAGACTGATAATAAACTGTCAATCACAGTTTTAACATCACATACAGTACATATAGGGGCGTAGCAGGCATTATAAAGGGGGGGCAGCTCTTTAGGTGATGTGCCCTCAAAGGGAAGTTTTGGGAATATGCCATAATAGCTTCAGGAACCTATTTTTGTGATTTCATACTTAAAATAACTTTGCAAGACTTGGGACCTCTGTGCACATCAATAGTATACTTTTTTATGATCAGGCCTCATTCTTAAAGGGACACTCCACTTTTTTTGAAATATGCAAATTTTCCAGCTCCCCTAGAGTCAGAGCCGGCGCCAGACCATAACTAACAGTGGGGCACTCGGATTCCAACGGGGGGCACGCAATAGCAACAATAACTTGCAAAAACAAGACTTATTACAAGACATTAAAACAACAAATACAGTGCAAGCACACACTCATACAACAAAAATACAGACTGTCAGCTTATTTCCCGTAAAAAGTGCAAAAGACCACAAACTATGCGCAAAACTTCGACCGCGGCGTGAGCGCAAGCTGAGCTCCGTTGCGTTCGCGCTTTACTCTACGCAACAAACCGCCCTCGCACGGCGCAAGCCATTGAAATGAATGGGTGTCATAGTGCAGCGCACACCGTGTCCTATCTTTAAAAAAGCTGCTTTACCATAATCACGTCGTAATGCTGTTAACGGTCTATAGCCACACTTCACATTTAACCTTACGTAATTTAATACAACGCTAACTTACCTTTGAAATAGCTGAAGACGGCGTGAACATTAAACTTCCTTAAAACAGTGTCCTGTAGATTTGTAAATTCCACCTCGACCTCTAATCTCTGAGTTTGAGCAAGTTTGTGTTTGCATGAAGTCAGATGAAGCAGGCGGTGCTGGTTCGTTCTAAATGTTCTAATATCCATATTTTACACAATCCATAAAATACCGCGAAAAAACACGTTGCTAGTATCAAGTCACAAATGTGCTAAAGACGTAAGACGGGTGAGACGCGGCAATACATCCAATCAGAGAAACTGGTCTATTTTAATTAAAGAAAACATATCAACATATCCTCATTTGATTATATTATAAGTCTTGAAACATTCAACGTTTAATTTATTTGAATTATTCTTGATATATATTAAAGTAATAAAAAACTTCGTAGGGGGGCACAACAACCTGTTCGGGGGGGGGGGGCACTGCCCTTGACGCCGGCCCTGCCTAGAGTTAAACATGTCATTTTTACCTTTTTGGAATCCACTCAGCTGATCTCTGGGTCTGCACTCTAAAAAATATAGCACCAAAACTGTTGCTTTGGATCGTAACCATAGAAGAACCGTTTTTAGTGCCATATAGCACAGGTGAAGCACCAGTGTAGAACCATATAGTGCTTTGTAGAACCATATTTGGTGCTATAGAGGTGCTACACAGGTGCTTCACCGGTGCTATATGGGCACTAAAAATGGTTCTTCTATTGTTACGATCCAAAGCAACAGTTTTGGTGCTATATAGCACCGTTTGTTTTTTTAGAGTGTGGTGGTACCACTTTTAGCATACAGTATAGCACAATCCATTGAATCTGATTAGACCATTAGCATCGCGCTCAAAATAACCAAAAGTGTTTGGATATTTTTTCTATTTAAAACTTGACTCTTCTTTAGTTACATCATGTACTAAGACCGAAAGAAAATTAAAAGTTGCGATTTTCTAAGCAGATATGGCTTGGACTATGCTTTCATTCTGGCGTAATAATCAAGGAGTTTGCTGCTGTAACATGGCTGCAGGAGGCGCAATGATATTATGCAGCAGCCGAAAAAAGTCTCCTTAGTACATTTCAATGGCAGGGGACTATTTACGGGCAGACGTAATATCACTATCCAGACTCTTTGGTTATTTTTTATTGCAATGCTAATGGTCTAATTAGATTCAATGGATTGTGCTAAGCTATGCTAAAAGTGGTAGCGCCAGACCCGGTAAAAATCGGTAAAAATCTAAAGTTTAACTCTAGGGGAGCTGGAAAATGAGCTTATTTTCAAAAAAAGTGGAGTGTCCCTTTGATGAGTTCCATTTTTGTTGCGTTGTGTTACTTGTGTCCAGTTTAGACGCTGTGTAAGGTCAAATCTTAACTTTTGCGGCATCCGGCAACACCAGTGACAGTGACCCTTCACAGCTTGATGGGCGTGTCCAGTCGCGCAACAAAGTTGAGAAATGTTTAATTTATGCAAATTATGAGCGACATTCGGGAGCGACTACCAATGAGAACGAAGCAGGGGAGTTCACGTCATCTGTCTCTCGTCAGTTACTGGAGTGGACATTACTCATTTGTTTATGATAAGATATAGAAACGTCTCTTTTGAAAGAGAAGAGCGACACACAGTCGCTTATAATGTGAATGTAACTCTATAAAGCACTCTTAAATATAAGGGGCTGGACACACAAAAACTTTTAAACGTGGCTGAAAACGCCTTGAGGACGCCGAATGCCAGCTGTTTTCAGCTGAGTGCCAGCTTTCTTCAGCTGAGCACTTTGGTAGCTGTGATACTTCAGCTGCGAGCCGGTTGGTTGCTGTGGTAATGTCCCGCCCCTCCTCCACTGTGATTGGGCGGCCGTGTGAGAACTGACATTGACGAGCGGAGCTTTTGTCCCAAAGTTGAATCTCTTTCAACTCTAGACTCTCAGCGCCGAGCACATGAAAACCGCCGAGCGCCGGTTTTCAGCGCGGAAAAAACCCGCTAGATGCTGGCTTATTTGAAAAACGCCGAGCTTCCATTGGAAACAATTGAAAACATGCGCCGGCCACGGCGGTAAAAGTTTTGGTGTACACAACCCCTAAATGTCCGGCAGAGATTCCTTACAGCACCTTTACACATTTTTGGTTCTTTGGAGTTCATGTTTTGATGGGTTCGTTAGATCAGCATGTTGGTCTCTGGAATCTTGCATAAAAAGTTTACAAGATTTTAAATTGGTACGAGGCTCTAAAACCATTTTTTGTTGGAAAGACAACAACATATTTTTGTCAATATACAAAATATATCAACAGTATAATTTTAGCAAGTATATTTTTTCATCTTCTAACTACCACCTTTATTTCATTTATAAAATTCATACTGTAGCATTCTTAAAGTTTTAAAACAAGCCTATAGACAGAACTGCAAAGTTCATTTTTTTTAGTCTCCATATTAATAATAAAGTATAAGCTTGACCATGGCCGTTTTTAGTTGTCAGCATGGGCGGTTATCTCAAGGTCACCTGCTTATTGCCAAATGAAAGGCTAAGGTTGGTCACCCCCTGTTTTAATGCAGTAGAAAACACAAGGTAATCAAACAAGCAATTAAGCATTATGGGCGAAAATAACTTCATGCTGTGCCCTTTGTGGAGTCCTTTCAAACTTTATTGCTCTTCCTCAGGCCAGACACACGCCAAACAGGAAGCCAAACATTTAACACTGCATGCAATTCATCATTTGAGGACGAGGAGAACGGTTTTAAAAAGAAATGACAGGAGGTCAGTGATGAGATCAAATATTGGACTTTCCAGTCTTTTAAATCCTAAGAAGAGGTTATATGAGATCTTACTTATTTTGTTAGAAAATAGGAAGTCTTTTAAGCTTAATGAGGAAGCTGTGATTTTGTTTATAATAAGCTGACAGGCATTTCAAAGGGTCATCGGTTGGTCCAGACAGTCACTGATTACTCATTAGTGAAAGGCTTATATCATGCCAGCGTTCCTGTCCTCATTTCTATAGTCGGTCCACTTTATGTTTGTAAAATGAGATGCCGGATGAATTGAACCAGATGAGGTGATCGTAATTCAACACACTGCTGGAGCGCAAGGGTACGGGCAGCAGTAGTCATGGGAATATCTGGGCTGCTTTTTTAACCTAATTGCAAGTCAGTTAGAAACAGTTGGCAAGGACATGTGGCTGGGGAAGCTTTAATGGAGATGAATGCCGTGCCAGGAGGATAGAGAAAAAGAAAGACGTTGAGAAGATCCCTGACCCCTCCTCCTATTTTTGTAGTCCACATGAACCAAAGTTCAGGCTTTACCAACAGCTCCATCAGGTCTCACTTCTGAAAGTCATGAAAGTTTGAGATAATATGTGAACTATTTCTCATTATCCGACTTGTCATCTGTCCAAGTTTCAAAGAAGTTTTAGCCAAGGTGAGAAAGTCATGTAAGCATACGGTGCATCTTTCCAACCCTTGAACTTCTCTTGCACATTTCAATTTGAGACTGTTTGGTTTGAAAGCCCCCCATATTTACCTAACTTGAGCGCAGTTTAAACGTATAAAGATTTCTTCTAAAGGCGCCTTAGCATAAAACCCATCCACCAAGCCAAAGCTGTGGAGAAAGTTGTGTCTCCCGTTTGATCTCAGAGCTGTCTTTACTCGGGCAGCTTTCTTATGGCCTTGATCCTGAAGAGATTCTGTTTTGGGGAGGGGCGCTTTTCAGACCACGGCTCCGAGCAGAGATGTGCTTTAGCTCTAGGGTTCCTGTTACAGTAGATCACTTTCTCCCCAGCTCACATTTCAATAACGTTAGTATGCTGCAGCCCAGCGGAGCGCTTTGAGCAAAAAGCACATTGTCAGCACTGCCAGTCCTTGCTCCAACTCAAGACCTCAAAGAGTGCCAAGATGTAGTTCTCAAAATATACCGAAAGATAAAGGGAAAGCAAGAAACGAACGTTTCAAAAGTTCCCAAAAGTAAAAAGGTCAGAAAAAAATTGGATATAAAGAATGCACTGGAATAAGAGGAAGGGTGATGTATTCAGATTGCAACCGTACGGTTCCCAAGACAGAAAGTTAGATGCCGCCGTGAAAAACGGCATTCGGGTGACAGGGTATTAGATCGGGAAGGTAAATTGATATGCAAATGCTAGTGAGGAGAGAGGAAATATGAATCTCAAATTTGCAAGACCTGCACGGCGAGCAAGAATAGCTCTTTCCTCCAGTCAGCAAAGTACAATAGCAGGCCTGGGCGAACGGAGCATCTTGGATCCATCTCTTCTGTGTGGCAGTACGCTCGAGAGAGAAAGTGAGAGAGAGAGGGGATGTGTTAGGCAGCACAAAGTGATTTGTCCTCGTGTAGCCAGGGCCGATCCGAGAGCAGAGGCACTGCTGAATAAAAGTAAAGCACCTCTCGCTCATTTGCAGAGGAACGCTGGGAGATTGGAGTCGTACATCAGGATGATTCTCGCTGCTTTGTTCTTCAAGGAGAGACGTTTTGTCAATATAAGATGCTCTTTTTCTCATTAGATTCCTGAGAGGTCTGTCAAGCGTACAGGCTCACAATGAGAACTGCTGCTTATGATTTGTGGTCTTCAACATCCGCACACACGCTCTGTATAATGTAAATGCATGCGAGCTATTGACATAGATGCGCGCGTTCTCATTTTAAAGCAGGATTCCATTACAGAACGCTTGGGTCGCATATGCTGAATAATGTAAACATGCTATTGACTTCATCGGCTTTTTAATAATAAATAGACCTACAAATTGTATTTTTTGACATTTTTAGATCTTTCTATTGTTATTTTGGATTTGTATGTTTCTGTAGCTCAGTTGGTAGTGCATTGCGTTAGCAACACAAAGATTGTGGGTTTGATCCCACACTCCTCTAAAAAAAATGCTGGGTTATTTTCAACCTAGTCTTGCGTAGCCAGACCTTCAATACTGAAGGTCTGGTGTTTTTCACAGCTTTTACTGGACAAAACCCGCCCACGAGGCTGTTTGACTGACATGATCACAGTTTTTTTCCTCTAGGGTCATGTTTCGGACTCCCCACAACAACGAGCCGGCTGGCAACAAATCAGTTATTGAAACAACCAGCCGCATCCGAATAGCATCTAAATAAACAACATTAAAACAACGTTGTGCACTTCATCAACAGCCACACCAATGAGACGCTCCCGGTAAACATCTGTTTGAAGCACATCTCTCCACTTTTTAACACCTACAAGCAATTCAGGAGAACCGAACGCCAGCTGCGATCTTTTGATTCCACTAACTGCCTCAAGCAAAACTCTTGGACGTCTTTTAGAGAGTCTATGCCATGAACTTTGCATATTTTTGAGCTGATCGTGATAACTAGTCATTATTATCCAAGTGAACACAACTGATTCTCTTCCTCAATGGAACGTCAGAGCTTTGTTTTCCAGGGACCGAAACTAATAGCGACACTCACGTCTCCTGGAAATCCGGTTTATTTCAACAAATCAAAAGACGACTTCGACATTCCCACAGGGTTTCCAGGAAAGTGTACGATAAACATCAGACATTTAAGCCAACATTTTGTGGATGTGAGGTCTGAGGCGGAGACCCAGTATTTTTACCCAGTGTTGGGTCAGAAAAGAACAAACTTAGAAAATGTTCATATTTGACCTAACAGTGTGTTAAAATAACCCAGCATAGAAACCAGTGGGTTGGGTTTGTTTCTTTTTGACCCAATGCTGGGGTTAAAAATAACCTAATGTTTTTTTTAGACTGCAGGGAATGTATATTGTACAAATTCCTTGTTGCACAAATTTTTTTAAGTTTAACCAAACTTGAAATTACTTTTTCATTATGTGCACTGTAAAAAGTTAATTGCTGCACTTAGATTTTTAAGTTTAATTGATTCAAACTTACAATTCATTTCAAATTTCTTGGCTATTTTTATAATTTATAGCAGCTCCTTAGTAGTCAAGTTGAAATGAATTGTAAGTAAGATTAAAGTCGCAATGAAATTGAAATGAAAAACTATATATTTTTTTTATATTGTGGTATTATTAACAAATTACTTATCTGTGAGCTTCATTATTTTTAAAAAATTGTGTGTGCTCATAATCTTTAATCAAAAATGTAAATCTCCTCCCCTCCTCAAAACAATCTCTCTTCACTTCCGGTCATAAGTATGGCAGGTGGGCGGGGTCCGGGAGAAGATCGCAGCGATTAGCAATTAGCAACACAACCTAACTTCAAACGATCCAATCAGATCTCGATGGACAAATTCAAATCCAGCCCTGCCTTTTTCATCTCAAAAGCTGTTTCATTCGGATATACGTCACCACGGGGAAAATAAGGCAATCGCTACTTCCGTTTCATGGCGACTTTAAAGGTGCCCTAAGCGAATTCACGCAATTTAGGCCATGAAACATTTTTAGTTTCATACAGTAAACATCTCCTCACTAACTGCTAGCTGCCTGTCCCCTGAACACAATGTAAAAAAACACGGTCTCTTCAGACAGCCCAGGCTTTGCAAACTGCAACAAAAACAGAGTGGTCATACCTAACACCATGAAACAAAGTTTCCAGCCAATAAACAACAAAGAGGTTTTTGGAGTGAGGGTTGGGCGCGTTCATGACTCGTTCAGAAAGCACGGAAGGGAGGAGGAGTGAAGGAGTTAGCTACGCTCAGTTTTGTTTGACAACACTTTGAACGTCAACAGGAAGGGACGTCACACAGATTCGCTTAGAGCACCTTTAAACTTAAAGAGCACCCATTTCATTGCTAAAAAACAATGTTTTTTTGTGTATTTGTTATAATACAATGTGTTTACATGGATTATAGTTAAAAAAGTATAGTTTCACTCTCTTCCTGAAACACACGGAATTGAAAAGCTTTGTGTCCCTGATTGGCCAGCTAATCTAGATTTGTTTGCTAACAGGAGTTAACTTACAGGCTTTAAGTCTGAAGCGGGAGGAATTATGATAATGTCGGTATTGTCTACATTACCGATCCCATGAAGTCCAAGTAGTCCTAGAAAAGAGATTCACGTTGGAGACGATAACTCCCGTCATCTTTTACTTTGGAGTTTTTACCTTTTGAATATCGTTAACATATACTAAAACACTTATGGCGCTTTTCCATTGCATAGTACCCCACGGTTTAGTTTAGTTTGGGTCGGGTCAGCTTACTTTTGGGAGCTTTTCCATTGGGTGCAGTACGTAGTACCCGATACTTTTTTCATACCACCTCGGTTGGGGTTCCAAGCGACCCGAGCTGATACCAAACGTGACGCGAAAACACTGTAGGTCACTGATTGGTCTGAGAAGCGTCATCGCTATAATGTAAATATTAGCTTTAGCTTACTGCTAGCTTGCGCTGTCTCAAGCAAACATGTTGTTATCTGTGTTCTGCTATAAGTTTCCAAACACCCTTTTAGCAATGAAAAACATCCGCAGGTTGAGAATCCGGGACACCATAACAGTTTTTTCCAGACTTGCAGTTTGTGGCGGCACATTCGTGACGTGCACGTCCGCATTATATATGCTTAAATGCAAGTTGAATGAGGCTCAGCGGAGCGCCGTCGACTGACGCCACGGGTCGGGTGTTTGAACAGAAACTGTCATGTGAGACAGAGGTTGTTATAAACGCGATGTGCAAACATCTATTTGTGGTGGCCAATTTTAATTTTGTGGCAGACTGAGAAATAAATGAATGTATGGGAATGTACAACAACGCTCTCACATGTATGATGTCACAGCAGTAGGCAGCGTAAATATAACGACACGCCTATTATCCCTCCCACTCCGAAGTGATACTAAACTCGATTGAAAAGCTAACCACGCCAAAGTGAGGTGAGCTGACCCGACCCAAACTAAACTAAACCGTGGGGTACTATGCAATGGAAAAGCGCCATTACACACCAAAGGAAATGTAAAAATGTGAATCGGACAATAGGTGCTCTTTAACAATCTGTGCAACAAGGAATTTTTATAGTGCATACAGGATACTGAATAAAGAAATGCACTGTAAGTCGCTTTGGATAAAAGTATCTGCCAAATGCATTAATGGTAATTTAAAAGTAAGGTGTTCTCGCAAGTCTTGCTAATTTAACTGTAATGATTTAAAGCATTATTGTCAATACATTATGGTAATGCATTCGGCCCCAGCACAACAATTAGTAACACTGATACAAATTTGCAGACACCATACACACATTTACACACACATTATATTTTGTGGCCTTGTTTTACATTTCTCATAGACAGCTTGGCTAATATTTTCCTATCTTTGAGATTACATTCATAAAACAACCTACAAAATTTGAACTTTTTAATGAATTGCGAGTTTTTTTGTTGTGATAACCATCCCCCATACTCCTTCATTTATGCTACAGTTCCTTCTCTCTGACATCAATGACAATGTGAGTCGACAGTTTCAACATCCACAACCAGGGGAGATCCATCCGTCCAGCCAATTAGTTGAGTTTACACGATGTCAAGCTTGTGTTTGAAAATTAGCATCAGAGTAAAGTGATGGAGCATGATGAAGACTGGCAATCAGTTCCACTATGTGGCGTACACGTGTGCGTGTCTTGCCAAAGCCCGAATCATTCTCACTCGTCTCTGTCACGCAATCACAGCTCCAGTCTGCCAAATAGCCACGGCTGGGCTCCCGTGACCCTGGCACGGGCGTCTCCTCTCCCCTCTGCTCATCATTACTGCCAAATTAAAAGCCAGGAGCCTCCAGTTCATCTGCCACTCCGTTGCCGACACTTCTCGCTAGCTCGGCCATCTCCATCACCGTGCCACGCTCATTACGAATCTTTGGAAGCCACCCCAAACCAATTATAATCAAAATGATTTTAAAATGTACTAGTCCTTGATTGTAATGAGAGAGTTCTACATTTTCTTCTCAGATTAGCTGTCATGAGGGATTCATACTTTGAGACAAATTGCTAAAGAGAGTTTGAGCGCAGGAACGGGGGAGAGATAAACCTGAGAAAGGGAAATGTAATTCAGCGATAGTGTCTCTGATTAAAGCATAATGCTGTTTGCAAGGAAGCATAAAAGATTAGACGGTTACGCAAGGAACGCTGCAGGGACTGATAAGTTTGGAGAAGATCTTCCTCACGATCTGCTGCATGTACTAGATGCTAAAAATAACAAGCTAAATAAATAACCAGTTTATTACCTTAGTCCACATCATAGCTAAAGCATATCAACCATTACACTGAGCTAACATTACTACGTAAAATGAAATGTATATAATGTTATCTGCAGATCCTTTAATTCTTGCCTGACTGCCAAATCCGCACAGCAGTGTTCCATGCACAATGTCTCCCCTCGTTTTTTTGGAAACTGAAACAAGGTATTTGTTCCTGAGGTCAGTTTAGTTGTTAACCAGACCGATAAACAAGCACAGATGGATTCTAACTTTGGGCCAGGACCGCTGCAATGCGCTTGCATTTGATGAAACCGTCTATCGAACCCTTTTTTCACTTTAACAGAAAGATTTTGTGGGTGTTAAAGTTTTTTTTATGAGACCACACAGCACCAACAAAGAACATTTTGTACAATAGAAAGACTCTGTGGGTGTTGACGGCTCTTAATATAACCATATAGCCTGACAAAATCCTTTTAGGAACCTGTTTTTTTTTTGAGAGTGTAGGAAATGAAATGGTTTTCTGGGCAAAGTTCCTCAGCAGGTTTGCTCCATCCTAAAAAGTCTGATTGTGACCATGCGCCGACAAACCTACACTGTCTCTAGCTTTCACTGGGGCAATGCCCTTAAAAAAATTTACCATATAGGTACAGATGTTTATACATTCGGTATCATTATGTGCCTTTCACTGAGGTACTTATACAGTTTGTACCTTTAATATGAACTCTGTAACTGCAAATGTGTACTTCTGGGACCCCCCGTAAAATCATTGAATTCAGGTGTTTCAATCACTCTTAATGCTTCATTATACCAAGACATTTTGGAAAATTTCATGCTCCCGACGTTGTGGGAACAGTTTGGAGATGGCCCCTTCCTGATCCAAGATGACTGTGCACCAGTGCACAAAGCAAGGTTCATAAAGACATAAATTAGCGAGTTTGGTGTGGAGGAACTTGACTGGCCTGCACCTCAACCCAATAAAACATCTTTGGGATGAATTAGAGCAGAGAGATGTTAATCCAACTTTTCACTTTTTACAGTGTAGTGATGAGTTATATATGGGTCAATGACATGACGTTAATTATTTTGTGTCTGTATGATTCAATTAAATGTAAAAGGGTTAAAATTTTAACCCTTTTTGGGAACACGTCTAAAATTTCTGGCTTTATTTAATTTTGAAAGAATATTTTTGGGGGATAATTGCAAAAATGTCAATGTGGTGTCTGTGTCAATTGGTGTAGCTGTTTTTTATTAGAATATAAATATATTCATAAAAAATGTGGAATAAAATATAATCATCTAGTTTAGTGTAATATGATTTTTTTACATACATTTTTACATAATTTGTCTAAGATTATTTAGAAAACAGAGCTGTTTTCAGCATATGTCAGCACAAATATTACAAAAACGCATTTATAATTAAATAATAAAATGATATTTTATTGTATTATTATTTTTTGATGATGATGATGATGATGATGATGATGATGATTACACTTATATGCCATCAAGATGGATTAAATATTTAATATTTCTCATTTTTTGGCACAATTGGCGGTTACACCATTTGACGTTTTCAGGTCCAGTCTTACTTTCATAAAAATGGTGCAAATGTAATTTTTTATGGCATAAAATTAAAATAAATACAATGCATTGAAAAAACCTGATGCAAGTTTTTCTTTTAAAAATTGAATTTCTCATCTTGCCGAACCATTTTTTTTCACTGACCCATATATAGCTATAAATTATAAATATATTATATTTATTTTTATAGCAACTCCTGACTAGCACTAGCATGGCATACCCACCTTGTACACTTACGGACATCCGCCAATTCCTCAAGTACACAAACGTGCGCAGCTCGTCATCCTCCACCCTCTCTTTGGAAGCTTTTCTTTTTATTCGACCGCTATTCTTCATGTTTCATTGGTGGGTGTCGTTTGATTTGATTTGTTACAGACATACTGCTGCCTGCTTTAGCGGAGGTGAGTGTAGCAAACATCAAATACGACCAGTGGGATTTTGTATAGAAATATAAAAAATATGGGAGAAATGTGTGAAATTATTTAAACGGGATGAATGGTGGGATAGAATGGTAAAATATGGGAAATCCCTGGAAAACATGAGGGTTGACAGTTGTAGCTTTGTGCGCTGAATGCATGTGGTGTTTAGTGTTCGGGAAATTTCCCTTATTTTCAAATCCCAATGTTGACAGATATGCACTAGTCAACATAATTAAAAATAATTGTAAAATTAAATTGATTAAACTTAACAATGTAAGTGCAACAAGGAATTTTACAGTGCAGACTGTTTAAGGATTGGCACAGGTTGCTTTTAAGAGCTCACTACTTTAATGGGGAAAAACTAAAATCTACAAAAATTTATTTAAAGATTGTTTCAATCACTAAAACTTTTTATTTATTGGTATTACGTAATTTAAACCTAAGAAAAATGTTTAATGCTCCCTCATTTGTAAGTCACTTTGGATAAAAGCGCCCGCTAAATGAATTAATCTAAGTATCCGAAGACAAGTGACTCTCGGCTACATTTTTGTCTCCCCCGGAGAATATTTTCATGTAGACTCCAAGAGCGTACAACGAACTCCATTAGTTAACAAATGAGAGATGTTTTGTAGTGATGCTTAAAATGATGGTAAGCCTGTAGAAGCATTTATACAGCATGTGTTGCAGTATATTGCTGCAGGCAGTGGCAGACTGTTTCCGAACCGTACCCACAGAGACCCAGAACACCAGTGGGTATTTTTAGACTTTCCAACATGCCCACAGAGAATACTCACAGATGTGCCGGTACTCAACACACACACATACAGTACTGAAAAGAGACACACTTTTTATGATGGCAAACGCTTATTAAAACTCCCATTTCAACACTTTACTTCATGTTCTGTGTTCAGATGGATGATTTATATAATTCAGACTTAATTATAGCTGTATATACTCTGTACAGACTGGAAAGTGCGAGTTACTGAAAAATGTGATTTAGTCGAGTGTACATTATATAGAAACTCAACAGCAGCATGGAAACAACGATAATCTTTTTGTCGCTATCACACAGCCCTGAAATCCAGGAGGCCATACAATTTTATGGCTGGTTTATAAAATCAGGGTTTCCATACCTTAGTTAACTTCAAATTCAAGGATCTTTCAAGGACTTTCCAGGTCCAATACCCTTAAATTCAAGGACTAAATTTCAAGTGAGAGCAAGGTTACATCGTGTTACCTTTTAAGATACATTGATACAGTTCCCTTTCGAGGGAACTCGCGCTGAGTCACTTTGAGGACACCTCCATGGTTAAGTGCGTTTGAATGTGTATATCAAATTCAACCAATGGTGAGCTTAATGACAAAGACAGGTTGATGGGGAGCACAGAAGTATATCGCTATGTCAAATATTGCCAAGACGGCGTTACAGGGACGCAGAAAGGATTGCAAGGGAGACGCAGCGTCTCGTTCCCTTCTCAGGGAACAACAGTTACATACATAACCCGAGACGTTTTCAGGTGTCAAACAAAACTATGCAAAAAAGCATTTTGGTATGAATCAACATTCGCATACAGAAGATAAAAGCATTGAAAGCGAACAGTTTAGCATGTGTGCTTAAAAGGCTAGAATTTTTATGATATTATCCTACACTACACAGAGAATAATATGATTTTTTTTCCAGAAAACTTATTGCATAAAATAGATTCAAGCACTTTCAATGACCTGTATCTATGCATGTATATATTTCCAAAACTTTTAAGGATTTCAAGGACCTGTGGGAACCCTGTAAAATGTACCTTTTTAAAAGTGATGTTTCATATCTTTTTTTTGTGTGTGTTTCAGACATTGTGGCTACATTAAAGCAAAGCAAGATCCAGATGAAGAAAAAATGCAGTTTCAGAACGGCAGAGGTACAGTGGCCAAACAAACTCACACGTGGGCCTAATAGATTGTAAAAAAAATGTTTTTTTTAGAGGCAACATAAATGTTAAAGATCTCACAGTTTCAGCTGGGATATAAATCACCATCTCAGCCTAACCGTGGAGTTTATCCTCTCCAACTTTTTTAGGGGACTGTTTAGTTTTACCGCATGATCGTGTCTTGGCATTAATGGCGACTAAACGGCCCGGATTAAAAACTTTATGCTTTTCTCTTTTTCTCTGATTGCAGTCAAGCTGCCGGGAAGCAGGACGTACATTCATCCCCACACTTACGAGGACCCGAATCAAGCCGTCCGGGATTTTGCCAAGGAAATCGATGCAACAAATATACGTATAGAAAGAGTTATAGGAGCAGGTAAGAAAAACAACTCTCACATAAAAATCACACAGATAAAAGTCTATAAATTATACATGCCGTGTCAGTGACTTCATAGGTTATAAAACGCCTTTCTTACTCTTTTCAAGACATGAAGCCGGTTGGGTGCTAATGTACGTCAAAGAACAGAGGTTTTTATTTAAGCTCTCATTACAGACTGTCTGTCAGCTGTAATCCTCACACGCAAAGCTGTTGTTTGAAATACTGAGCTGTTAATGCCGGGTATCTGCACATGGCTTTGAAATTTTCATTTTCCTGGGCATACACTTTCCCTGTGAGCGTGTGTCTGTTTTTATTTCTTTGACCTGTTTTTTTCTCCTTTTCTCTTAGTCCATCATTGAATCTATCTCCCTCCTTATCTTTTCCCTCTTTTATACATTTGCAAGTGTCTGTGCTTATGATGAGCTTCTTTTAAGCTCTTGGAAATCGGAATGAAACAATATCATTGTACTGTAAATGATTTTGTGTGCGAGAACAGACACTTAAATGAAAGACATCTTTAACTCAGACATGTGTGGGTAAGATGTCATTCAACATGAAAAAGAGATTTTTTAAATGAAACTAGTATTTAACGACTCACTGAAATACTTTTCTTATTGGTGAATCACATCATTTTAAACTGTATAATTGACTAGTATTGTTCCAGGGAACACATTTACTATGTGTTCAATGACAAAAAAATATTCTGCATTGATTTATTTGGTAATATTAATGAATCAGATAATATGCAGTCATCATTATTGAAAAGTAAACACGTACAGTAGGACATTTTTTGTCATACACAATAATGCATTTAAATGGGACATTTCTCAAGACTTTTTTAAAATGTCAAATAAATCTTTGTTGTCCCCAGTGTGATTTTTCTTGTTCAAAATACCATATAGATAATTTATTATATCATGTTAAAATTGCCACTTTGTAGGTGTGAGCAGAAATGTGCCGTTTTTGGGTGTGTCCTTTAAAATGCAAATGAGCTGATCTCTGCACTAAATGGCAGTGCTGCGGTTGGATCGGGCCGATTAAGAGGCAGTATTATCCCCTTCTGACATCACAAGGGGAGCCAAAATTCAATTTTTTTCACATGCTTGCAGAGAATGGTTTACCAAAACTAAATTAATAGGTTGTTCTTTTTCACATTTTCTACGTTGATAGAAGCACTGGGGACCCAATTATAGCACTTAAACATGGACAAAGACAGATTTTCATGATATGTCCCCTTTAAGTAGATAGCAAATTGAGACTTTTACATTAATGCATTTGGCAAATGCTTTTGTTCAGAATAGTATAGTCTGTTTGTTTTTTGTGGACGCCTTGCAAAAAACTCGTTTCACAAAATGCATTCGCGATTTACGCATACAAAGTATGCCAGTTACAAAAATCCGACTATTTTGATGACGAAATTTACGTCATGTGCACTGTACGCGGACCCTCGTGTATGCGTAAAAACTATTCTAGCTTTACAATGAATTACAAGGTATACATTATATTAATAATTGTGTTCCCTGGGAGCGAACCCTCAACCTTTTGCACTGCTAACGCAACTTTCCACCACTGAGTAACACAAATTGAGTTTTTTGCCTGGTATACAGATGTGGCCTTTAAAAATGCGCGTCTCTGAGACCAGAATGCCGCGGAGACTTCCGAAATTCTGCGAGATCCCGCAAAAGGGGGGTTCGGTGGGGGACGCAGGAAATATAAAAACCTGTAGAGGGCAGGCGTGTTTCTTGTAGGCCATACTGACGACAATGTGTGTGCTCGACTTCATGCTGAGCGTATACTGTATGATATTGAAGTAACATGACACGGACTTTGATGTCATACAAATGCATGCTTTTTGGCAAACATTTTGTTGGCGAAGTTTTCTTTTGCCAGTTACATAAACAGTCACATATTCTTCATAAAAATCCGACTCAAACGCGGATCATTTGTCTTATTTTTTCCGTGTACTTACAGTAGAAGAGACGTGATGTATGATAATCGAGTCTTATAACAAAATAATTCGCGAAGACCTTTGAAGAGACCGAGCGCATTTACGCAATATCATTAACTAGTTTATCTAATTTTACATTTAGTTCATTTTTGCATCTGAACGTTTTAATAGCTTTAACATGGTTGTGGTGCGCTTTTCTGCATTACTGAACAGTAGGCTACTTTTTATATTATTATGTTTCCCTTTACATGGTATGAAACACGATAAAAAGTATGCATTGGTGTTTAATACATTTCACTGAGAATTTGTATAATATGTTATACTTTTGTACTAATAAAATCATATTGTGAGTGTAAATATTCATAAATTCGAGGAGTTTCTGATGTGTTTGTCATCGGCAAAATGCGCAGTTTCTTTGTTGCTGATTAAAAACCGTTGGCTATGTGATTGTTTAAAATTGACATTTTTTCTACTTATTATTAATTTATTTTTTGCCTACATTTACTCAAATAATATCAATGTGAAAATATAAGTAAATCATACTTCAAGTTAGGCGTAAAACTTACACATTTTTGATGTCAAATAGAAATAATAATAATTTGAAATATGCAATTATTACAGTTTTAAAAACTTAAATATATTACTCTGACCTTTTTAAATATATTGACTAAAATAATCTGTAAATGTAATACTTATATTATTAAGGCGTATACATCAAATAATATATGTACATTTTACACAAAATATCTGTTCTATTTTTAGTAATTTATTTTCCAACTAAAAAAATCGCATAACTGCATTAAAAGATTTTATTAAGTTACTTTAATCATTTATTTTAGAGATATTTACAAAGCCACTGAATCATTTTTAACAGTGTGTACATTATGACCTTATTATTAAATGCATATAAATAAAAATATGTAAAACTAAATAAAAAAGATATCATACACGGACTGTATGTAAGCATACGTTTTCTTGTTCGGTGCACGTGGGTTTAAATGCCGTTTTTCTAAAGAAGAATTTTAAAACTTTATTGGTGGTAGTTGAGAAGAATTCCTTTTTCCATTTCTAAATCATTTTGAGCGCAATATAAATATATCATATTGTTATTCTTATTATATAAGAATACGCAATTTTTACAAACTTTTTAACATATAGAAAATACACGTTAAGCATGTTGTGTGTATTTCCTAATTACAAGCTTTTGATGAAATTGCACCAAAACTAAACGTGCATAAAAACATAAAAAAGTCATTTAAATAAGCGAAAAAATATTTTTTATGAGCTCAAAAATTTGAATATAATGTGCTATTGCTGAAAATTGCCCATCTCTAAAGGAGAATATTCATCTTTAAAGTTTAAGAAACAAAAAAGTACTGATAAGCATTCTCAAACATATTCTGTAAGCACTCATTTATCCATAATGATGTAATTTATTTTTTAATAACATATTGTCGCTGTCGGGCAAAGATACTCTCTGGACACCAAGACCATGTCTATGGGTTCAAGAATAACAGAATATTGGCCATTTGAAACTCGAAAGTCATCACTTTATTTTGTCCCATTGTTTTCCATTTTGCGTGTGGTAAAACTCCTGTGCGCGTCGTTCAAATTCATTGAAATTTCGTACACTTGTAGTTTAGCAAGTATGTATAATACAATCAGTCTGCACATCGTCTGAGGAAATCCGAAGTTGCGTCGAGGGGAACCAAGCTGACAGCCGCGACAGCAGAGATTGTCACGTACCTACAGAAGGGTATTGGAAAAAGCTTGCATCTGACCTGCAGCGATATCATTCTGGCTTGTTGGGATGTCAGCCAGCGAGAGTCATCTGATTCTGACCTTGTTCTTTTACTCCTTAGAGTCTAAAACCAGGAGGGCATATTAAGTATTCATTGTATTTTCATTTTAACAGGTTGCGCGTTTCACACACCTCTCCAAACCACGTTGTTAACACTATGCTTGTTCGACTTCATGCGGCGCCGCAAGAACCGACAGCCGGATGACGTCAGAGTACCGCGAGAATGATTCAAGAAATCATATTTCGCCTCGCTCTCGCGATACTGTGACGTCTTCTGGCTGTCGATTCTCGGGGCGCCGCATGAAGTCGAACAAGCCTATTGACAGCAGCAAAAGCTACGCATGCGCTTTTAACTTGTAAAACTCAAAGGTGAATGGGTAATGTAGTCTCTGCTCTCGGTGGGACGAATTAGGTAGCTTGCATTGTGAAGGGCGCTTTGAAAAGCGGCAGCGCAGCCAAATAATTAAATTAAGCCTCTGATTTAAACAGATGTGCAAACGAGCGTTCTGGTACGTTAGAAGTAGGTTCTGGGCGCAGGGAGAGGCGGTGGTACGCTCAAGAGCTATATTTGGAAGTGGCGGTACTGGCCCACATTAAAGCACTGGCGGTAGCAAAGGTAGACGGCCCTTTGAAAAGCAAAAGAAAGCTGATAAAAATGAGAAACCTACACTGAAATAAATTGGAGTAGGATTTAGGCTACTTAACAAAATCTAAACATTTTTCACTCAGAAAATGCTAGTAAATATAAACAAAATTATCAGCAGCTTTAACTTTATTACTTTTTTAATTTTAATTCACTCTTTGTTTCAGCGATGTTTATAAATGTACTATATTTTTGCATTTTGATTACAAACTGTTCTACACTGAAAAGAAACTAATGTAACCTGATTTAATCACGTAAAACATGAGTCTAAACACAAGCACCACTTTTCTGAATGATGATAATCACAAACATCCCAGAGTTTGTAAATCAATTGTTTGTAAAACATATTTAATGCTAACTTTACTTAAAAATTCAGAAAATATTTTTTACAGTGTATAAATAAAAAGACATGAAGGAAGTTAATTCCAAAATGTAATTAATTGTACATGGTTTAGCTGCTTGTTTTAGCAGCTACCAGTGACAGAGAGTCAAGAAATTAAAAACCACCCACCCCTAGGTCTGCCAATTCTTTGCCAACCCCCAATGCTAATCGATCACCTCATCAAAGAAAACCGGTTTATCCAGTTTTCACCAGCGTGTTGGGTTTTAATATCAACCTTTGCAGTTTCTTTGTTAAAATGTAATTTAAGCAAATAGGCCTAATACATAAGCTGTATGTTATTTTAAATGAATGTTTATAACTTATAAAATTAAGTGGATATCAGGTAACTTAATTTGACATATGTTGATATAACCTAGGCTCTTAAGTCCCACGCAATCGCCATGAGACACACGCATTTCTGTCAGTTCACACGCTCACACACCAAACCTTGTAAGCTATTTATCACGCTGAGAAGTAAAATAGAACTTTTCCTGCTATACAAATTAATAAAGGAGGTGCTGGTATACAGAGCATTTCTGTCGAGTTTAGCAGTACATTTTTTAGGTGTGGTCAACTTTACGCAGCGCCACAAGAACCGACAAGCAGATGACATCAGAGTACCGCGAGAAATAAAGCGGAGGAGGTTGGTTTTAAATCGCTCTCGCGGTACTCTGATGTCATCCACTCATGTTTGAGTCTGTATCAGATGAAAATACAGATTTTGAGGAACAACTTATTGTTTGGAGATTGTCAATGGACGTTTCTGAGTGGTATGTTTGTTTTTTCAGTGTAGACCTGCAAAACGCCAAATGCATAAAAATTAATTAATATGGTAATGTCTTAGCATGATATGTTTTCTAAAATGTTTAAAAATGAACAAATCAGTTGTGCGAAACTACACAGAATTTTTTTTTAATGAAACATATTCAATGGTTACAGTGCCTCATGGTGGGGTTTAACCCCTGGTTCAGTTTACCCCATCTGTTTCACTTTGCCCCACAGCCACCGTTCTGGGAAACTGCCTAGCTTAGTAATTCAGGCTAATCTTTAGCTAAATCATTCACATGGTTTTATACATTAGCCTATCACAAATATTTATGGTATGAATATTTAGACCTGGATAAATCTACTTTAACATAACAGCCTTTATACCTGGTATGTATAAATTTTACTTTGATAGGATAAAAACTGTTTTTTTTTTGTTAAAAAAATCATACTTTAATCATAACTCTTTAATTTGTCCTTCTCTTTAACATATAAATTATGGTTGCTACCTGTATTTGTGGTCACACGGCTACAAATCTGTATGGTTGCCTAGATAAAGGGGGTGGGTCAACTTACCCACTGGCTCACTTTGCCCCACTCTCCCCTACTTGGTATTGAGAAACGGTGTTTATCGAAGCCGGAGCGCGAGCTACAAACTACAGAGCGAGTGCGCGGGTGCACAATGGTGAAAGAGCAACACACGATGTAAATAATTATACCAGTGCTCGCAGTACAGACGCTTTATATTTTAGCGTACTGCGTACCTTCACTTTCTTTTGCGTGCCACCACTTCTCATGTTGCTGGTACTTTGCCTTAAAGAGTCAAAGGGCGTTTCTATGTGGCGCTGCGCAGACAGTTCGGCAACGAAGACATCAAAGTACCGCGAGAGCAAGTCGAAATGTTACAAATGGTCCGACTTTACCTTTGCTCTCGCGGTACTCTGATGTCATACGCCGAACAGTCAGCGCCGCACCATTTAAAGTCGAAAAAATATTTTTGAAAAAAAATGCACTAATAAAGATATTAGACAAGTTTTTCATGAAAGGAAGAGAGTTACTCCAAGAGGAAAATTTTATTGGAATTCCATTCTAAGAGATGTAATTTGGTGTAAAGCATGGTTGCTGCCCTATAAATTTTGTATTTCAAATAAAGTGAGAGAAATTCATTTGAAGATATTACACAAAATATACCCAACTAATTTACTACTTTCTAAATTTATGGACATTGGGAACGAATGTTCATTTTGTAATAATACTGAGGAGTCTTTATGTCATTTATTTTTTGATTGCCAAAATGTTCAGGCATTTTGGAATGAATGTTTTTCTGTCCTATCAACTAAAACTAACACAGTCATAACATTTAATATGAAAGATATTATTTGTTACTTTGAGAATGATGATAAAAACATTTACAATTTGGTAAATTTCTTCATTTTGTATGGCAAATTCTTTATTCATAAATGTAGATTGTTAAAATCTTATCCTTTACACCTGGTTTTCTTAAAAGAAATCACTCTTTTAATGAAGTCTCTTAAACTTGTTAAAAATGTAAAAGGTACATGTATTGTTAATGTCTATGAGTCTGTATTTGGCGTCCTGTGAATGTCTTCTATTTTATTTTTATAACTATTTTGTTATTCAACTTTGGAAGTTTCTATTTTGATGCCTGTTTTCTGTATTAATGTTCATATGTTCTCTAATAAAAAAAAAAAAAAAAAAAAAAAAAAAACATTTAAAGTCGAACACACAAAGCGTCAAGGCAGGGCCGCTGGAAGTCATTTTGAACAGGGGGTGCTGTGAATTTTTTAACCAAAAAACCTATG
Organism: Paramisgurnus dabryanus; assembly: GCF_030506205.2. NCBI lineage: Eukaryota > Metazoa > Chordata > Actinopteri > Cypriniformes > Cobitidae > Paramisgurnus > Paramisgurnus dabryanus. Next base: position 13,120,842 of record NC_133342.1, on the reverse strand, counting down.
AGCCTATAGGCCTATTTAAAATACATTTTAAAAATAAATACATTGAGATTTACTACTTTATTGTCATATACACTTCAGGGCACACAGCCAGGGTCTGAAACACACAGACATCATCAGTTCTCAGATGAATATGCGCTATTAATCAGAAGCAAAAATACTTATCCCAGGGGGAATTACTTTCGTTACAATTTACATACAACATATAATATTATAACAACATATAATATTAATTAAACTTCACAATTTTCAATGTCCATGCGGACGAACATATTTTACTTTCGTTTTTAAGTTAGAATCACACGACAGATGTAAAATATTCTCACATTAACATACCTAGTATATTTTTATATAGATCTTTTTTTTTACTAAATAGTACTATTACTGTCTTTTTTAAACTTATAAATAATTCATAATTTGAACAAAAATAATGATGGGTTTAGTTCTGATATTGTATACTTTTATAAAGAAATACATGGTGTATAATTACATTTTTAGAATAGGCTTTATATAAGGTTTGTACTGTAAAAATACTCTATTTGTTACAAACAAAAGATAAAGAATTTACAAACGTGTGGAGAGCCATTTCAGCACTTGGACAGCGAAATGTTTTTTTTAAAAGCATTACTTAAAATGTTTTCTCATCTCACCATATCTACAGGTGCAGAGTCATTATATACAATAAATCCGTTGGGTAGCATTTAAAAAAAACATTTAAAAGTAGATGCATTTGTTTAAAGCAAAGCATTTATTTACTTAGCTACAGATGAAGCAGCTATTTAAGCCTTCTAACGTCTCATAATTGATCATCATTTATGTCCAAGAGACTCAATAATAATCTGTTACATTTTAATCCTTTAATTTTTCATATTAAAAAGCGTTTTTGTGCTGCTGCGCATCCATGTATGTAATAAACAAACCCGCGTTGTCATTCCGTTAATACGCATATTATGCGCCGGTTGTATAATAGAAATTCCAAAGTCTCTCATGAGCTAGGGGACGAATGTCCAGGGAGTTCAGTATTTCTGTGTGGGCATGCATCAGGGAAAGGTGTGTGAGTCTTTTCTGGGTCATGGTGCTGTACCAATGTCTTTAAAAGACGCAAGACAAAGAAAGTGCGCTCGGATGAGGCCACGGATAGGCACAGTAATGAAATTAAAATCCAAAATACACGTAATAACCTACGTGTGTCAAAAATAATTTCCTAAAATATTCATAAGTAATATATCAATTGTGCAAAATATTTTTACTTAAAAAAAATATATTTCTCGCTTTTCCGCGACCATGCGTCAAGGTCTGGAGGAAAAGGATACCCGCCCGGTGCCGATTGAGCATGTAAGCATATGTTTTCTTGTTCGCTCCACGCAACACGGGTTTAAACGCCGTTTTTTTTCTAAAGAATAATGTTTAAACTTTATTGGTGGTGGTTGAGAATAATTTATATTGCAGAATAATGTATATTGCATTTTAGCGCAATATAAATGTATCATATTGTTATTCTTAATATAAAAGAATACTAATATATTTTTTACAACATTTTTAACTTTAAAACATACATATAAAGATGCTTTGTACAATAGCTTTGCTTCTGACAACAATTTTCTGTAATAAATCAGTAAATCAATCACAAAATGTGTTGAAAGTGGCGAATAAAATGCTTGTCAATTCAAACAAAGGTGTATAAAACCGCTTTAATTAACAATAACTAAACTGTGCTCTTTTGCATACCTCTACTTTTCTCATGTCTTTCTTTATGCCACCTTTATCTTTTTAAAATCTTGCCACTTTTAGAAATAATTTGTTTGCATTTTTTGTATACTGCACACTTTATTTGCATCAACTATACCCATAATAACATTTTCTACGTTTTTCTTTCAATAAAAATAAACATATTTATTATTGTCTTAAAGCAACACTATGTAGTTTCCATGTAAAAATGACTTACAGCTCCCCCATGTGGTTGAAAAGCGCAACAGTGCCTGGTATCAGACACTCTTCTGCAGGCAGGGGAAGGGGCGGGGCTGTGCGCTCTACCCTCCACCGCCACTTTCAGAGTGTGCTTGTAGCAGCTAGGAGGCTGCTCAGGTTGTAGCAACAGTACAATTTGTCCAGTTAAAAGTTGTTCTATCACTGAAATAATTTTAGAGACATTATTTAAAGGTAAAAAAACTACATAGTGTTGCTTTAACTTAAAACTTTGTTTTTTAATTTATAAATTAGATTTTATATAAATAAGTTTTAAAAGTGTTGACTGCGAACGTCTGAGATAAGATATCGAAGGACCTATAATATACGCCTATAATATATGTACATTTTAAATTAAAATGTCTGTTCTATTTCTAGCAATTTATTTTGTTTTGACCAACTAAAAAATACATAAGTGACATTAAGAGATTTTATAAAGTTACTTTAATCCATTATTTTAGTAATATATTTACAAAGCCACTGAATATTTTTACTGTTATGAATAACGGCTGAAAGGATAAAAAAAAATCATAACACTGACTGCCTATATGCGCAAGAAAGGTATTATTAAAGTTTTAAATATGTAAAACTAAATAAAGATATCATATGCCCACTGTACAGTATGTAGGCCCATGTTTTCTTGTTCGCTCTGCGTGGGTTTAAACGCCGTTTTTAAAGAATATTTTTTAAACTTTATTGGTGGTGGTTGAGAAGAATTCCTCTTTCCATATGTAAAGCAATTTAGCGCAATATACATGTGTCATATTATTGTTCTTAATATATTAAGAACAATAATACTACTATATTTTTACAACATTTTTAACTTTAAAACATGTATTTTTATACCACATGAATCTCTTTAAAATATTAATACTTTTAGAAAAACGGACATAATTATTAATATTATGAACAAACAATGAAACGGTGTCAAAATTCGACAACACAAATAATTAAGATATACATTGTAAATAGAGTTAAGTGTATTAGGCTCACACTAAATTCTTTGTTGCACTTAGTATAAATGCCCATTGCACTTTATATATGTATGCGCTGTTATGCTGGCAAGAATTGGTTGACGTCACTTTGCTGTTTTAATAGAAATGTTAAATATTCAGCAATGCCCTTATTAACTTCTGGAAACAACCGCAATGACAACGCATATAAAAATGTAGTTTTTTATGCGCCACCTGGTGGATTTTCTGTGAAGCGAAACACATTAAGGGAAAAGGGAAAGTAGCCCCCCCGAAAACACTTGCAGAATTCTGCGTGACTCCGCGAGACGATTTGGCGAATGCCGCGGGAGAAAACGCGCGTTTTTAAAGGCCACATCTGTACAGCTTCTCGTTTTTTCATATGAGAACAAGAGATCAGCGGTCTCCTCTAAAGTAGAGATCTCAGAAGAGATGTCTCAGACTAAGATTTTCCACGGAGTAGTCCACATATATTTTAAAGCTCCATAGTCTTACTTGGGAGTAAGAATAACCAACAGCCCTACCATTTCTGTTTACCTAAGGAATTTGAAATGAAACGTGAGAATAAGTTAGTAAATCAATAAAACATAACTAAGACCTTCATTACATCTCCTAAAGTTAAAAAGAGCAACCTCTAAGCAATAAAGCTTCAGGATGATTCAAGATCCCTCTGGCTCGGGTTCTGAGCTCAGAATTATTTTACTCTCCGATAGTGGCAGTATATCTCTTTAAAAGTGAGAGAAACATTTTTCCCTAGGAAATTTTAGACTTCTGAATTTCAAAGCCTACAATGGCCACATAAGTCACAGTTGTAAAATCATCCACACCATGTCCAGGGATTGTCAGATGGATGTTATTTATGCACGATTCCCTCATAAACCTGTCTTAGTCGTGCACTGATGTACTGACGGCAGCCATATGTCACTTCCCAGGTGAGTTTGGCGAGGTTTGCAGCGGTCGTTTGAAACTCCCGAGCAAGAGAGAGATCTACGTGGCCATCAAAAGTCTGAAGGCCGGCTACTCTGAGAAACAGAGGAGGGACTTCCTAAGTGAGGCCAGCATCATGGGCCAGTTCGACCATCCCAACATCATCAGACTGGAGGGAGTCGTCACCAGATGTGAGTTACTGAGATGAGCACAGTGCTCCAACAGAATAACCATTGGAATTTCGTATTTGGGAATTGTTAGGGCAGTGTGAATGATGTTCTCTGATAACTACTTTGAAGATATGTGACTTTATTAAGTGCAACATGATCCAGAGACAGTTGTCCATTTACAACCCCCAGAATGAAATGGTCTATTATTACCTTATTTAAAAGAGTCATAAATAATAATGTTGAGCTCTGCTCTGATTGGCTGTTTCTCAGAGCAGTTCATTTCGGTAGCTCTGTCTGTGTGTGTGTGTGTGTATGCAAACAGACCTTATGTATCAGATGAAGATACAGATTTTGAGGAATAATCAATTATTCTAAGATTGGTAATGGGCATTTTTGAGTGGTAAGTTTGTGGTTTTTTTCCAGTATGGACCTGCAAAATGTAACTGTAAAGCCCAATTTATAGTCGTGCGTAAGCTCTACGCCGTAGCTACGCCGTAGGTTATCCATAGCCTGTGCGTAGCTCTACGTAGCCTGACATGCACCGCGCAAAATTTTTAACAGCGCGTTAGTTCTATGCAGACTGCAAGCACCGTGATTGGTCCACCAGAACCCCTCTGGTCAGGTAAAAAAAACCTGCGTCATTGCGACAAAGATGAGTTTGTTGAGGAGTGATTTAACTCAAACTGCAAAAAAGTTGCTGTTTATTTACTTCCATCATTGCTGGTCTTCTCAAATCACACACAAGTTGCTGTATCTTCTTCGTTTGTGTGTTAACTTGCCAAGCTTCTTCTTCATTGACGGTCGCGCTGCTACTGTGGTTACGCGCGTGGATACTGCCTACCAGCGGTCTGCGCGTTTAAATAAAGAGGAGGAAACAATCGTGTTTGAGGATCACAACATGTCATTACCATGTAAAAAAAAATCTTATTATTAATCCATGCCTAGGTAGATACTAACCCAGTCTCACGCAATTACGTACCTATAGTCATGTAAATTTTTGATTAATTTTCGTGATTAGGTCACAAATGTCTGTGTTTTTTGGTGACCGTATCACAAATTTCTGTTTACGTGTCATTGTCATGTATTGGTTAATGATGCAAATGAGCATATCTCTGCACTAAATTGCAGTGCTGTGGTTGGATCGGGCCGATTAAGAGGCAGTATACTCCCCTTCTGACATCACAAGGGGAGCCAAAATTCAATTTTTTTCACATGCCTGCAGAGAATGGTTTACCAAAACTAAATTAATAGGTTGTTCTTTTTCACATTTTCTACGTTGATAGAAGCACTTGGTTCCTCAACTGCTTTTTCCTATTTTCAAACCATTGACGCTTCGGTTTAGGGTTAGATTTGGTTAGGATGTCACTTTAAGTAATGATTTATACAATGTTTTCAGATTTTTTTATATTTTCTGATTTTTAAACCATTGTCGCCTGGCGTTAGGGTTAGAGTTGAGTTTAGGTTTTGTCGTTTTATGTAAACCTAACCCTAAACCGAAGAGACAATGGTAAGAAAATAGGACAAACAGTTGAGTAATCAATACGTGACAATGACAAGCAAACAGAAATTTGTGATACGGTCACGAAAAAATGTGGAAAATCGTGACCGTATAACAAAAAAGAATCAAAAATATACGTGACTATAGGTATGTAATTTCGTGAGACTGAGCTGTAAATACAGTTTTACATTATACGGCACCTTTAAAGTATAAATATCTAGATAATAACAAACATAGTAAAAAGTAATCCTAATAATTAAAACAAATTGATTTGATTGTCATTTGGTTAATGTATAAAAGTTCATTAGAATCCATCAGATGACATACTGATTACAATGAGCCAATGGTCAAAAAATGGTGGTGTGGTACCCAATTCAAGTAGTACACATTTGTACCTAAAAAGATCATATAAGGACCTTACTGCTACAGTGAGAGTTTGGGACCATTTTTTTCTGACCGTGTAGCAAAATCATGTGGACTGTAATTATGTATACATACTATGCATTATACACAGAATGCATACATATTTTATCATAAGCTGGGCCATTACTGTACATTATACATACGCATACGTTTTTGTCCAAATATCTATTGTATTTGCAGGGACAATATTAATTTGGTAAAAATTTACATCAAAAAAGTGTTTTACATTGATTAATTATTTACTAATGTACTTCACACCCCTGTGCTCTAGTGTTTACCCTCATTCATGGATTTTACAAAAGGGATTCAAGTACATAAGTATAGGCAGCAAGCCATTTTGAACAGTAAAAGAAAATGGACCTGTTCTCATAAGTGCCTTAGGCACACTTTTAGTTGCACAATTTTTGTTTAATGCCGAATTTATGTGTCTTTGTCAAATAGCACGAGTGCAAATATCTATGATTATTGTGCCTCTGCCAACAACGCTTTCCACCACAGTGGTCACAAAGCATTTTCATGGGGCTGTGATTAAGAGCCAGATGGAGGTGTTGCGTTCTCACTGATGTGTTCAGCCTCGGGGAGCGAAATACCCGTAGCTTGACTGTTCCACCTGAACGGCTCCGTTGAGTTGAATCTGGTCACACAACAGGACTCGCTGGTGCAGATGTTTGGTAGAGAAAGCTTAGATTCTGGCTAAACACATTATCTCAGAATGACTCTGTTAACGGTTCTTGTAACTACCTGGCCAACTGGGAATTTTGCAAAGCCTTTTGCTGAGGAGATAGACTGCCATGTTTGTCTTGGTTCCTCACAATGTTTTTATTCTTCTGCATAAATGTCTTAAATTAGTTTTTTTTGCCTTGTCATCTTTGGCATGTTCACAAATGTACAAAAGCTGTCACTCTTTTAAAAAGGTCCTAATATGTACAGTACAAATACAGAAATGTATTTGTGTGGTACCAAAATGTACCTTTGAGGTACTAAAAGGCACATATGAGGTGTGCATCTTGGTATTATGGCACCGATTTTATATAGGCATTCACCAACACATTTTCATTCCAAAAGTAAGTATTTGGTTTGTATTTGATAAAATTGTCATCCTGTTAAAGGAATAGTCTACTCATTTTCAATATTAAACTATGTTATTACCTTAACTAAGAAGAGTTGATACATCCCTCTATCATCTTAGTGCGTGCACGTAAGCGCTGGGCCGCGCTGCGACACTTCGATAGCATTTAGCTTATGTAGCTCGTATAACTACTCGTCTTAAATAGGAAAAACGTTGATGTGTTTGGTCACTTCTAACTTCATCTCTGAGTGGTACCATTGAATGAATGGGGCTAAGCTAAATGCTATCGAAGTGTCGCAGCGCGCCCCAGCGCTTACGTGCACGCACTAAGATGATAGAGGGATGTATCAACTCTTCTTAGTTAAAGCAACACTATGTAGTTTCCATGTAAAAATGACTTACAGCTCCCCCATGTGGTTGAAAAGCGCAACAGTGCCTGGTATCAGACACTCTTCTGCAGGCAGGGGGAGGGGCGGGGCTGTGTGCTCTACCCTCCACCGCCACTTTCAGAGTGTGCTTGTAGCAGCTAGGAGGCTGCTCAGGTTGCAGCAACCGTACAAATTGTCCAGTTAAAAGTTGTTCTATCACTGAAATAATTTTAGAGACATTATTTAAAGGTAAAAAAACTACATAGTTTTGCTTTAAGGTAATAACAGTTTAATATTGAAAATGAGTAGACAATTCCTTAAACTCTTTCCCTGCCATTGATGAGTTAACTCGTCAATTAAGAGAAAACGCTTCCCTGCCAATGACGAGAATTTACGGCTTTCCACAATACCGCTATTATCCACCAGATGGCTCTTCCGCAACTTATAAAACTCAGAAGTATCGCCTTAGGCCAAACAGCTGTATGTCCGTGTAAGTTTTGAGGATCGCTCTGAATCTGATCTTTATCAAAAGTCCTTCACAAAAATGGAATTATCTCAGCTTTTTGCTTAAAATTTTGTGTTTTTGAAGAAACCTACCCATATTTGAGATGTGATAAAAAGAGAACTGATGAAGGTACGATGAAACGTTTTTTTTTTTTTTTTAAAGCAGAGGGTTTGTTCTTTCATTTGATCCATTATATGTTTATATTTTTAAGAAAAACATATTCTGGAAGGCATTAAACTTTTGTGTAAATCATGAAAATGCTGGCGCTGGCTGGCAACTTTTCTAATAAATGCTGGCGGGGAAAGAGTTAAACAATATGTGACCCTGGACCACAAAAAACAAATCATAAGGGTCTTTTTTCTTGAGATTTATACACCATCTGAATAAGGGGTGAAGTCACATTTCGCGTCTTTTGCGCGCTCAAGTTTGTTATTTCAAATGTAGGCGCGCGTTATACTCGCTCATAATGGAAGCGACATGCACGCATTCGTTTTTGATTTAAAAACATTTCAACTTTCTAGAATGCCGTGAGCACACCGCAGGTCATGTGACAAGAACCAACCAATGGTCCCGTTTTACGCGCGGATTTAGAGACGATTTTAAGCTTTCCATTGATGTATGGTTTGTTATTATTTGACAAAATATGAAAATCAGGAATCTGAGGCTGCAAAAAAAATTAATACATTGAGAAAATTGCCTTTACATTTGTCCAAATTTAGTTCTTAGGAACAAATATCGCAAATGATAAATATATTTTTGGTAGAAAATTTAAAAAATATCTTTATGGAACACAATCTTAACATAACATCCTAATGATTTTTGGCATTAAAAATGTATAATTAGGACCCATACAATGTGTTTGGACTATTGCTACAAATGTACCCATGCTAATTATGACCTGCGGTCCAGGGTCAAATATTTAATATAAAAGAATCCCGATGTAAGAATTACGATGTAAGAATTATGATGTTTCATAGTTTGTAGATGCTGCAGTATTTTCTAGCATTATAATTAGTGATGCACCGATGTATCGGCCGCCGATATTCATCGGCCGATTTTTGATGAATTTGAAACCATCGGCATATCGGCAATGGCACGAGTAAGGCCGATACCGATTGTTTATTAATTAACTGCATAAAGAAATCCATTATATGTAAAAAAAATGAGTTAATGTTGTTAATAAAAGAAATGCTGAATAGCAAAAACCACCTTTGAAGGTTGTTATGCTATCTTATTATATTTGTTTTAGCTTAATTTGTGCCTCTCTTATTATGTTGGTCAGTTGAATGTTAATTAGATCCAATCCATGTTTAGTAAAAATAATTTGATGCAGAAATAAAATAGCTAATAGACCAACTGTATAGTATTGTATACAAGTGTTTAATATCCGTATCGGCATCGGTATCGGCCAGAAGTTGTCTGTTTAAATCGGTATTGGTATTGGCCCAAAAAAATCCTATCGGTGCATCCCTAATTATAATAATGTGGACAGTACTTTAGCAATACTGTCAAACATTGCTGAAAATTAAATAGTTATATGTAAGAATGCTTTCGTTTTTTTACATCCAGAATATTCTGTGTGTTTGTTTTCCCTTTATGGCTTCAATCTTCGCCTGCCGTTTCGCACTTATACATTTGCGGCTTATTGGAGTTGTCTAAATTGCATCTCAGTCGTAGATGGAGATATCTTACACTGTGTTATGTGTGTTAGGAACCTTTAAGAGTCTCATTATCTCATCGGTAATGAAAAGAGCTTATCAGAGAACTTTAGCTTTCACCAGACGCCAAACAAAGCCCTTTTCTTTTAAGTGTCATTATGACTGAACAGCCTTCTCCATCTCTCGCTTCGCATTACCTATAGAGCACAACAATGAGAGTTTGCATATTTATGACCGCATGAATATTAATAATTTAAATAGTTAATTGGATGTGTTTTAAGTGTCATAAATATTCAGCGGCGCATATGAAGAGCGAAGTCTCTCAACATTTCTTATTCATTTTGTGCTTCGTTCTTCCTCTCTAATGCGGCATGCTAATTTTGACCTTTTGTTAGCATTGGGTTGTACAGTTAACGGACTTATTTTCTCCGTAAATTCAGTTTGCTTTTCAGTTTGAAAAGGCAGACGCTGCCTAATTGCCTGTCTTCCAGTTATAAGTGGTGTATTTATGTCATGAGCAAATATCAGAGGCTCGGGGTTAAAACTCAGTTCAGTATCTCCAGAAGTGCACAGAATTCTTTGGAGGAACAAAGTAGCAGTTGAAGTGAGAGTAATGCGTCCATCATTTAGTTGAACTTTAACCCCTTTGTCTGATTCTAAAATATATTTTATTTATATTTTGAAAAGTGAAAGAGTTCAGAATAAAGGTAAATGACATATGAAGGAGAGAGGCACACTCTGTAAAGGGCAAAAAGAAAAGAAAAGGAAAGTGTGGGGGTCCTAATTGTAAACATGATATCATGTCATGTCACGCTCCAAATGGATGTGTGCTGGGGCCTTATATAGTTGTGAATAGTTGCACATATGACTGCAGAGAGAGGCAATTTCACAGATCACAGCTCAAGAGGTCAGCGGCTGCAGGAAAAAAATAGCAGAAGGGATGGCTGTAAACCTTTGACCTAACACACTTATCAAAACTCTATGCATTACAATCTTGCAGTTGTAATTGCATCTCACTTTAGCCCAAAGAACATCCTCAAAATGTAAATCTGGAGGGCACCAATTTATTTACATTTACGTACATGAATTTGGCAGATGCTTTTATCCAAAGCGACTTACAGTCCATCACAAAGTCCCTGGGATTGAGCCCACAACATTTTGCTTTGCTAACACAATGCTCTACTACTGAGCTACAGGAACACTTATTTTATTACAATTCGATTTATCAATTTAATCACTATATTTATCATTAATAAGGTACACTGTAAAAAAGTTTTGTTGGTTCAACTTAAAAAAGTCAGTTACCTGGTTGCACTAAATTAATAAGTACATTTTTAAGTATACAAGTAAATACGTAAATTTATCGGTTCAACTTAAATAAAACAGTTTGCCTTAATATTTAAAGTTAATTTAACAAAATATTATGTAAACAAATACATTTGTAAGGAAATAAGTACATTTGTTAGTAAATAAGTACATTTTTAAGTAAATGTGTTGGTTCAACTTAAAGTATGTTACCTGTTTTTTAAATGTTTAGTTAATTTAACTTGAAATATTAAGTAAATAAATACATTTGTTAGTAAATTCAACTTAATAAAGTTACCTGGTTGCCTAAAAATTTTGAGTTAATTCCACTTAAACTATGAAGTAATGAAATACATTTTAAGTAGGGCCGGGACTTTAACGCGTTAATTAAGATTAATTAATTACACAAAAAATAACACGTTAAACATTTTTAACGCATTTTAATCGCACTTATTTTTGCACCGCAGAACATTTCTCATTGGATGAGTTTCGGCGGACCGATTATACTGGAGCACCAACTAGCGTTCATGACTTCAGACAACAACAAACCACAGTGAACATGAACGAAGAAGTTGATGAGATCGCTTTGGTTGGCCCCGTGGATGGGAATTTTTTTTATAAAAAAACGAACGGATGTAAGTGTCGATAAGAGCATGGTTGTGTGTAAGCTATGCAACAAGGAATTCACATATCACCCGCAGCACATCGAGCCTCAAGTATCATCTCAATGCAAAACATATAGCAGCTAGCGTGGACGTTAGCCCGACTCCGGGTACAGCGACTTGGTTGAACAAAAATAAACAATATTTTGTTGCTTAAGCTTATGTATTCAGTCATTATTCATGGTATACTAAAAATCCATGTTAAAAAATAACTTTTCAATGTTCTCAGGTCAAATATTTATATGTGATTAATTTCAATCAATTAATTACAAAGCCTCTAATTAATTAGATAAATTTTTTTAATCGAGTCCCGGCCCTAATTTTAAGTATATTTGTTAGTTCAACTTAAAACAAGAAATTTACCTGGTTATCTTAATTTTGAATAAATTCAACTTAAAATAAAGTACAAAGTACAAGTAAATAAGTACATACGTAAATTTATTGGTTCAACTTAAAAAAGTAAGTTACCTGTTTGCTTAAAAATTTGAGTAACTTATAGAATAAATATATATAAATAAACACATTTGTAAGTAAATTAGTTAGTTTAACTTAAAAAAACAAAGTTAGCTAGTTGCCTTAATATTTTGAGTTGAATTAACTTATTAATTTGGCGTGCTCTCCAAGGGGAGGGCTCATAGTGTGAAATTTTAGACACCACTTTGCGCTGATTTGTTGGATCACATGACCATGCTCCTCCCCTACTTAGTGAAATAAACTTTGTTTAGTAGTAATATGTGACTCACAAATAGCAATATTTGCTTAAAAATTGATATTTCCAAAAGTGTCAGACCCCAATGCTATCATTCAGAGCAGAATCCTGTAGACATTTTATTTTATGCACGCGGTCCAATCAACAGGCTTTTATCAGAACAATGTTTCAAACCCTCCCTCTCGCTTTGATTGCTCCTATTGTTGTGCAGATAGCGGGTACGGTACGACCAAAAGAAAGGTTTCGAAATAACCCTTTTAATTGCCATCTCGTCATTTGTCAGAAAAGTTGTGATCTCCCAGTATCTCTCATCTCCTCTTTTATGTGCCAACAATCGCCTAATCTGGAAGCATTCAATTCGGAGGACGCTATCATCTCTTCTCATTTTGTTCTTCCTACCGCAACGTTTTCTCTCTCGCCGCATTTAACGAAGTGGCTGCTATTTCGAGAACCCGTTCATTAAACCACAGTTCCTTTGTTTAGGGGACAATGAAAGTTTAAAGTCTTGCCGAGACTCTTGTGTTAAATTACGTTAACTCTCGTGTTAGATTTAGAGCTGTGGGTCCTCCTTTGGGTCTGTGTGCTTTTCCTGCAACGAGGACTTGGAAAGCAACTCAGTGCTAAGTACATTATGTGTCATTTAGTTAAAGCACCATTAGGAAAATCAATAAGATTGTAAAGTTAAAGAACAGTCTCTTTTGTTCTTTTCTTCATAATAACAGAGCGACCCGTCGGGGCAGTAACCTGGTCAATATGTCTTTGATCCTATAAGTTAGTTCCCCCCTATATATATGCCAAGAATATAGGGAGATACCGTGATCGAGAATGAAATCTGCCGTTACCAGGGTAACCGCTGCCGAAATCAAACAGCTTTAACGCGGGGTGTAAAATCAATACTCTATTTGCAATAGGGGTTCTAACTTTATAGATGAGCCAGCAGAGAGAATGGGCCAATCTGCTAGCCTGATTTGAGCTTGTTAAGTGATGTCAGTCCTGGAGTCCTCATGGGGGAGGACTGCTGGCCAAATGTATGTGGTTTACCATTATACACACACTAACATATGTTTACACACATGGAGTCAAACTTTACAGCGCACATATGGCCTTGCTTCTCTCTCTCTATACACAATTACACAATCTGTTTGATATCTCTCTTCAAAATGCAACAAAGGTTTGTTTCCATTAAGATCAGGCCTGAACTGAATCACATAGACATCCCATTACAGAGATGAGGAGTTTATGTGATATTGATTACCTGGGCACTGAGTTTCTCACAGGTATTCATTTTGTCACTAAACTTGTGTTAAAAACATGTAGGTCAGAGGAACTCCACTGGGAATAGATTTATCAAGCACTTTTCCCCAGTAAGCACGTATAGAGTTCAAGAGATTCCTGGCAAAACGCCTTTGACGGCAGCATGCTGTGACAGCTTTATATAAGTGGATGTGATTTTTAAGTTTCTGCCCTACATATCAGAAAAGAAGCAGACCTGGATTCATGCTGTTGGGTTTTTGCCTTCAGAGTTTGCCAGTTTATTGATGGTAAATCTATGTTAAATTTATTCACTTGGCTGATGCATTTTGAGAAATGCATACGAGATTGATTAAAATTGATGTTTTTTAAAAGTTTAGTCTAACTCTCTTAAGTGCTCAGTGAAGAATTGTGTTTTTAGAGGTTTTTTGAAAGTTGAGAGTTGATGTCGTATGAGAGTTACTTGTACTATGGGGAACCATGGAAGGTTTTTAGATTATAAAAAGATATGAAAGAAACGGTTCTGCTAAGAACATTTAAGTGAATGGTTCTTTTGGGAACCAAAAATAGTTCTTCTATGGCATCACTGTGAAGAACCTTTTGTAGTACCTTTATCCACCTTATTTTCACCTTATTTTTTTTCCTTCTTTGTGCCAGACATCTGTTTCATTAGCCAAGCGGTAGAAAACAGTGTAGTGAGATCATGCATAAAACATGATTAAAAACAGTTATGGTAAATATTTACTACACCTGCCATGTATGAACCAGTGTGAGGATGAAATTAAGAAGTGGCCTGATATATCATATGAAAATATATTCATTGCATTTCATGTTCACCCGTCATGGGTGACGGGTCTTCAATGTGCAAACAGCACAGATACATACCAGTATCTTTACAATGGGAAGTCAGTCGAGTGTTTGTACATGAAATAACATCTTAAGATACTTGGTAGCCTACAATATTGTAGGCTTTGACCTCTGACGTCAACCAGCAATGTGACGCTCCTTACCATGTTTGAAAGATTCGATCACAATGCAATGCTAACAGGAGTTAACTTACAGGCTGTGAGTCAAAGCGGGAGGAATTATGATAATGTTGGTCTTCTCTACATCACCAATCCCAGAAAGTAAACTGTTGCATACAATCTGTGTGTTTGTTGTAGTCCAAGAAAAGTGATTTACGTTTGGAGATGATAACTTGCGTCATCGTTTACTTTGAAGTGTGTACCTTTTGCATATCGTTAACATGTACTAATACACACTTACACACCAAAGGAAATGTAAAATCGTGAATCGAATAATTGGTGGTCTTTAATGCTATTTATTTAATGTTTATGGGAACAAAAGTGCACACATACATGTAAAAGCAGTACTTTTTACATTTTTAGAAAATTTTCACAAAACCATGATATTATTGATAATTGTGGAGATTTTGGTCTCTATAACCATACAAAATTTTTATACTGCCAGTTCTACACCTTTATTTATAGTAGTGATTGTGAAAGTCTTTTTCGCCATGCAGGGTTTATGAAGGGTTATCTTTTTGGAAACATTCAAGAAAGAACAGGTCTTGAGGGGAAAATCACAGAGATATGACTGCCCTCTTCATAAGACATGTGATGCTAATACAGGAAGCTTTTAGTGAGTTCCATTGTTCACTTTTCAGATAGCGTATGGACCGCCAGACAGAGATGCTATTCGTCCTTTTGCTGTTGTGCAGTAACCTTTTTGTATCTCATCAGGAAAATTTGCCATGTCAGATGTCCGGATGATAGCCTGATAATGCATGAATTAGAGGGGAAATTAAAAAAGCCACTCAGGGTTGCCAGAGATTAATGTCAAGAGACAATCTTGCATTCAGGGTTGTGTTGTAAAGAGCTCATAATAGGAAGTGTTTTATTAGGCTGAAGTAATCATGGGCATAGGTTGAGATTAGCTCTTAAAAGCATGCACAAAATCAGCACTAGATGACCTTTTAAAACATTTAACAGAGCAGGGATTTCATAGAAGCATTTAAGTATGAATATCCATTGTTAAATTGAAAGGTGCTAAAAAAAGGTTTTTAACAATGACTTCGAAGAAGAACTATTTTTGGTTCCCAAAAGAACCATTCAGCCGAAGGCTTTTAAAAGAACCATTTCTTATCTTTTTTATTTAAACAGAAAGGTTCCTTGGATGATAAGGGTTCTTTATGGAACCATACAGCCGAAAATGATTCTTTTATGGCAGATGTGAGAGTTTAACAGGTTTGGGTTTGTGATGGTAGCACTTTTATCTTTAAAAAAAGGTTAAAAAGTCTCTGTAAGTTATTTCAGAGCAATGTTTCTAAACACATTGTTAAAAACTGTATTGATGAAACACATTACAAAGACTGTAAACTACGTAGTGCTTAATTGTGGAGTTACAGTGTGTTCCTAATTCTGTGTTCAGAATTATTTGGGCAGGGCTAAAACGGTTCCTCAGTCATGCACTGGAGCCACAGAGCATGGTCCCACCTTTAAAGGGACACTCCACTTTTTTTGAAAATATGCTAATTTTCCAGCTCCCCTAGAGTTAAACATTTAAATTTTTACTGTTTTAGAATCCATTCAGTTGATCTCCGGGTCTGGTGGTACAACTTTTAGCATAGCTTAGCATAATCCATGAGCATTGTGCTAAAAATAACCAAATAGTTTTGATATTTTTCCTATTTAAAACTTGACTCTTCTGTAGTTACATTGTGTATTAAGACTGACGGAAAATTAAAAGTTGCGATTTTCTAGGCAGATATGGCTTGGAACTAAACTCTAATTCTAGCGTAATAATCAAGGACTTTGCTGCGTAACATGGAGGCGCAATGATTTTACGGAGTGCCCAAAAATAGTCCCCTGCCATTGGAAGTTACCAAGGGGACTATTTCAACGCTGCGTAATATCATTGCGCCTCCTGCAGCCATGTTACGGCAGCAAAGTCCTTGATTATTACGCCAGAATGAGAGTATAGTTCCTAGCCATATTGGCCTAGAAAATCACTTATTTTAATTTTTCGTTGTCTTGTTACGCGATGTAACTACAGAAGGGTTTTAAATAGCAAAAAATATAAAAACTCTTTAGTTATTTTTTAGCGTGATGCTAATGGTCTAATCAGATTCAATAAACTGTGCTTAGCTATGCTAAAAGTGGTATCGCCAGACCCGGGGATCAGCTGAATGGATTCCAAAACGGTAAAAATCAAATGTGTAACTCTGGGGGAGCTGAAAAAAGAGCATTTTTTCAAAAAAAGTGAAGTGTCCCTTTAACACAATCACGAGCATCCATTCAGGTTGTAGCAGTATTAAAAAGATGAGCAGCTTTCCCGCGAGTTTGCATGGTTTTAGTGCCGACAGCGGACATGCCCCCAGCGTTTGAGACATACAATCCTGTATCTGTTTTCCCAAGATTTTTACTTATTTTATTCATTTGGAACTTTTAATCATTCAAATTTGGCTGGGTGGTTAAATATCCCATTTGTCCTGTGGATTTGGTATTTGTTATCATCACAAATCCGAACCCGTTAAACTCTCACATCTGCCACCTCAGTGTATATCTACACATACAGCCGAGGTTTACCGGATCTACGCTCTTTCTCTGGGCTCCGCTCTAGGCTGTTACTCTGAGGTCCGAGCACCGGGTGGCTGCTGTAAGCCTCTCTGATCAAATCCACCACCTCGACCGCCCGCTCATTCAGGATCAATGCAGTCTTTCTGATTAAGCGCTAACACTCACACATTCACATTTCACACACACACACAGGCGGTGACATCAGATGGCCACCCGTCGCTGTACCATTCCCAGAATGTAGTGTGGCACGACCCGCTCTCCCTCTCTCCGGCTGACAGCTACATTAGTCTGCTACAGAAAAGTAAAAGGGAATTGGATTTTTTTCCTTTTTCGGACTAGACACGGTGGGTTAGGTTTGGGGGTGTCGGGAAGGCATTTATCTTGGTGAGATAGTGATTTAATTTTAGGTGATGTATAACCGGGCCGGTTGCCGTGGTGATGCTCCGAGGGGCGATCAGACCAGTTTTTCGCAGATACATACAGACACGCACGTACGGTGTATACACGTACGCCTCTCACGTCTCCTGACTACAGCAGATATATTTCAGTATTCCAGAGTGGAGACGTGAGGAATATAAGTCATTTATCTGCACAGACTCGGCTGCTGTTTACACAGCAGCACTGAGAAGGCAGCTTACATCAGGCCACAACTGAGCACTTATGTCTCTACAAACACTGATATACTGACAAAGATACCGTTTACCCAGAATGCACTAGTTCATGGGAGAGTACCCAAAGACGTTCATCTTTCTTTCAGCATGGTGAAAACAAACAGCATAGCTTATGCTGATGTAGGTCATCTTGCTTTGTTCTTGTTTGTTTATTTTTTTGTATAAATGATAACGGCAAAACTATTATTAGTTTACATGTGTAAGATTACCAAAGGAGAAAATGTGAACCTGTCTGTGAAGCCCAGGGTTAAGTTTTATAATCTAATGATGATTTTTTTTAATCTAATGATGAGTTTTATAATCTTATGAGATTAGGAGCCATTGATTTTTATATTGAAAATACAGTATAATAATAATTTTATATTGTAAACAGTGGCGACCGGTGACTTCTTTTTTCGAGGGCGCTCAATGCGAAGCTTGTCACAAAATGTATGTAGCCTGTCATGTGTGTGGTTCGTAATTTCAAAATATGTGTTCGGTGCGTCGAGTGATCCTGTGTGCATCACGTGTCTTGTCAAAATAAGTGCCTGCTGCAGACGCGTCTAAAGGGTTTATGATAAAAGAGACACTCGCGTTTGCCAGATACTCCCATAATCTCATGCGTAATCACAGTTTACTGTTAAGGGAGTGTAGTGTCTAGCGTGTATTTTATGAACGTGAGCGTCTCTATTATCATAAACAGTTTTGACACGTATGCAGCAGGCGCTTATTTTGACAAAACATGTGATGCACGTTTAACATGACGCAACAAACACATATTTTGAAAACATGAGTAACACACAACACTCCAAACACATATTTTGACACGAGCCGCCACAAATTGTAAATCACAAAAAATGACACGCTTTTTACAGTACATGTAGGATCTTTGTCCCATTAATATAAACTATTTTCTTTGAACATGTAAGGTTAAAGTATGGGCAAGTATGGTGCATACCAACATTCGACGTGGTTGTTTTCTCCAATTGGATTTGGATGAAAACTCTGTGACCTTTAAGTGATGTAATTAGTTTATGACTCGCCAAGTCAGCAGAAAGTGTTTATTTAATTCCATCCCTTTATTTTAGACATCAACTTGCTGACAAAGTCTTGGGGTAGATTGGTGCGATGGCAGTACGCCCATTAGTATGTGTGTTTTGTAAGTACTGTACTTAAAAGTCGGTTACATGCCCCGTTGTCTACGATCTACAGACAACCCCAGTGCATCCTGGGAAGTGAAAAATAGTGTAGATTACAATAAAAAATCTGCTTCTCGCTACCTGCCATCCATCACCGCTCGTTCTTTCCTCAACAGGTGCTGAGCCCTCCCATCGGCTCTCATAGACCGTCCTGCCCGCCCGTCACGACAACAAAGCGCTCTAATTGGTTCTCGGTGGATTAGCCGGGGTTAATTAACTGCCGTCTTTGATAGTGGAAAGCTCTGATGAAGGTCTGTCACGCTGAATAATGGGCCTGCCCGGGAGAATGTGGCCGGGCTGTAGCCTCCTCTCTTTTCCCCTCCATCCCACTGTTTCAGCATATCAGCGATAAAGGATTAATGACGCCATTACCACGATTTATTTCTGTGTGGCGTTGTGTAGAATCATCAATCTTTCGGGACGTTTTATGTTTTTTGCCTTCCATCAAGACTGTGATGGTAAATCTTGTATTCTCTGTTTTTTTGCTTTCTACAGGCAAGCCGGTGATGATTATTACAGAGTATATGGAGAACGGATCCTTGGATACTTTCCTAAAGGTGAGAAAGCAAAAACGTCCATTGCACCAGTCCACACTGATGTTCACGTACCATTTAAGGTGATACCTTACATTTAATTACTTACACCCAATAAATGAGCATCGCTCAAGGGTAGAAGCTGCGGACACCTCCCTGAAAGTCTATTACTGGAGGGAAATTAAGCATGGAATTGTTGCCAGGCGGAGACAGCAGATTCAGGTAGCACACAGTCCTTTAGGGTTTTCACTTTTGCTGTGCGCTGTACAGTGAACGTGTCAGAGTTAGCATTTTTAAAGTTGCTTTTTTTAAGTTTAACACCGTTTATAAATAGTTTAAGTTTCTTAATTTAACCAAAACAAACACGACAACACAAATAGTAACTTACTTGGGGATATATATTTATTTATATGATTATTTTTGTTGTTGGACATATTTTCAGCTTTTTTCAACCTATTTTCAACCAATTTTCAACCAAGTTGTTTCTGTTTACACAATAAATAGTTGTTTGTTTTAATTAAACCAAAATAACCTCACGTGTGCACGCGAACGTGTCTCTCTGGGCAGGAAGTGAATGAATGAACTTGGTAAATTTACGATGAGGTTACGCTTGCTCTGCCATAACGTCTTTGCGATCCTTGCTAATTCATTACTGCCTTTGTCACCCTGTGGATCGGACCATGAAATTTTATTACACATAGCACAGATATATTCTCCTTTAAGTCCGGACTTGTTTTAATTGCCTACACTTTGAGAAAATGAAATGAAATCTGACACCCCCACCCCTAAGAAAAGGCCCTGCCCGAGTCTTTCGATCTCTCTGCAGCGCACATAATGAATGCCATAAATACCCCCTTAGCCCACATAAAGAGCTAATATAATTACAGGGTCCGTTTTATGGCTAATAGCTCATAGTTCGGCCACCCAGCTACATGTGTTTAATTAGAGGACTGATCAGTGAAGTATCACTTACTAGTACAAAAACAAAACATTTCTCTCCGTCTCTGTATCTGTCTTTCTCTCTGCTCTTACTGTAAGTAGGAGAGCTTCTGCCGTTAGATTGATAACATCCAGTTGATCGGACCGAGCAATCAATCAGCGGGCACATTTCACAAAACACAGCATAATTAACTTATCCACTATATGATGCATGAAATACAAGTGCATGTTTCAGATTGATGTTGCTCGGAGGGACAAAAGTGGGGTTTTAACAAGATTAGAGTACCGCACTGATATGGAGATTAAGACATTGGGCTAATTGCTCTTTGGGAAGATGGTTCGTTCAGGCAAAATGGATGTCAGAGCTGTTTTGTTATGCCTACAGAAGCACCAAATCCACATGGTTTTACATTTATAACGGCCTGTCAACATTATAGAAAGGATGGCAGAAAGCGCTGTTAAAACACAGGTTAAAGTCTTTTAAAATAATGAATATTAAGGGTAAATCCATTGCAGCTGCGTAAACGGAGTGGATAAAAAGCATAAAGTTTAAATAACGCTAATGTATAAAAGAAGCTCCAACTGAGCAACATTATTCACTTTAGATACAGAATTAGTTTGAAGGAAGTGAAATATATTTCTTGGCTCTGATCAGTTCTTTGATCTTAAAGGTAATGTGCATAATTTCTCCATTATTACTTGCGAAGAGATTTTCTTGTTGTTTAGAAAAAGATCTACACTGTAAAAAAGGATTTGTTGTTTCAATTTAAAACATTAACAGGCGATTTCCTAGACAGGGATTAGAATAGTCATAAATAAATGTAAGAGCTGTCAAAAATGAAAACCACATGCACTGACATTTCTTAAAATACATCAGTGCCCTTTTTTTTGCCTGAAAATGTTTTAGTAAGGCATGTTTGTTAAAACTAGTTAGGTTTCCTAATTAAACTAAGGCCTAGTCCTGGTTTAAGATAATCCCTGTTTCAAGGGAAACCACCCCTATGTGTTCCTGCTGCCTTCAAATTTTGAGTTAATTCAACTTAACAATATTAGTTAATGCAAAAAAAAATGTTTTATGTGAATTAACTGAAAATTTTAAGGCAGCACAAACACTTTAATTAAAATTAAATCTTTTTTACTGTGTAAAAAATAAATTACAAAGTGCTTTAAATACCAATCTGAAAAGTGTCTAATGGTATGAAAAAGATATACCGTAGTTAATGCCAGAACCATATAGAGAAAAATATAGTTTGTCGAACACTGTAAAAAGTGAAATGTTGGATCAACTTAGAAAAATTTAAGTTTCTTCAACTTAACGTTTTCACTTTAAGGGGACATATCATGAAAATCAGACTTTTCCATGTTTAAGTGCTATAATTGGGCCCCCAGTGATTGTACCAACCTAGAAAATGTGAAAAAGATAAACCGAGTAACTTAGTTTTGGTAAACCATTCTCTGTGGCATGTGAAAAAATAGGTAATTGAAATTTGGCTCCCCTTGTGATGGTCAGAAGGGGATAATACGACCCCTTAATCTTCACTATCCAACCACAGCACTGCCATTTAGTGCAGAGATTACCTCATTTGCATTTTAAAGGACACACCCAACAGTTTTGCCAACAAATTTAATTTTAACGTGTTATAATAAATTATCGGTGTGCTATTTTTAACTAGAACTTCACATATGTACTCTGGGGACACCAAAGATTTATTAGACATCTTTAAAAAAGTCTTGTGAAATAAGTGTTTCCACCTAACATATAAGTTGAAACTTTTTAGGTGTTACCAATTGAAGTAATTTTTTAAGTTGATCCAACTTTAACTTTTTACGGTGTAAGAAAAGGATCCTGCCTTTTATGCCACCTTGTTTTAACATTCCATTTGTTAACACTACATGCGATGTCTGTGTCTTTTCCTAGAAACACGATGGGCAATTCACAATCATTCAACTGGTAGGAATGATGCGTGGTATCGCATCAGGCATGAAGTATCTGTCTGACATGAGCTACGTCCACCGTGACCTGGCGGCACGCAACATCCTGGTCAACAGCAACCTGGTGTGTAAGGTGTCGGACTTTGGCCTGTCGCGGGTGTTAGAGGACGACCCTGAAGCTGCTTATACCACACGGGTAAATCACCTTTTCATTTATATGTGGTGTTTTTGGTTGTCAAACTGGTATTGACACCATCAATGCTATTCACTTGGAATACAGCTAAACCTTGATCTGGTGTCTCCGAATAAAAATGTCTGCCGAATGCAAAAATGTGAATTTGTAACTCATTTGAATTAGTACAAAGTAAATCATATTAACGTACACTGGAAAAAATGGTTCAATCAATTTATACATTTTTTTTAAGGTAAGTTTATTAAGAAATATTTTTTTCTAAAAAAATTTTTGAATGTAGCTTAAATAAATTGTTTGCAACCACTTACCTTCAAAAATTTTAGTAAACTGAAAACATTTTTTTTAGTGTACGATTATTAGAAAAAAGCAATAATAAAGCCCAATCCATAAACCCAATGTCACTAAGGCGAAAGCAGCTTGTAAGCAATTATACAAATGAGCCACCTTGTAAAATAGTTATGAATTGCCATGAGATTGTGTTGAAAAAATCAGTTTAGTTAGAATATCTTTTCATCTAGTTTTCATTATCGTCTCATGTTTTATCTCATTTCAACTAAAATTACTAGTCCTTAAATAATAAAAGTCCCCTAACGTCTCTATAAAATGTCTCTGATGTATTCAAAAGTGTTTTATTAGGTAAAACAAATGAGAAAAGAAAAGGACGGATCGAAAGAGATTCAAGTTGACTTTTCACTCAGGGGTCAGTTTTTCTCTCCACCCAGTGTGTATTAATTACATCCTTTTCTGACTGGACAACAACCTCCAAACCTCCTACGCTGCCCTACCCTTTTTTAGCCATCTCAGCTTTGTAATTGGTGAGCACCCTGTGGATGTGTATCAAGGCCAAGGGCGAGACGGGGCGTAAGGGTGCGTCTGCAAAGTCATTAGTGTCCACTCAGGTGGACAAAACGTAGACTCAGCAGGAGAATCTGTTGTCACATGCAAACAGGCGAGGGCAGTACCTCTACAACCCTGTACGGACACCCCTGCCGATTGCTTTTCATATCGTGTTCAAACGTGCGTGTGTGTGTGTCTGAGGAGAATGTGTATTGAGGGAGAGAGTCTTAAAACAAAAGTGGCTCTGACATTCAACGCCCCTTTCCCAGTTGCTTAAAGGGCTGAAATGGCATCAAGATAAAAACCCTGCAGGCCACGCGAGGCAACCATTTATGTTGCGTGACTTTATATAATTAAAAAAAAACTGTAAAGATTGCTTTTTGAAATTCTCTTTAAATGATTTTACCCCATGGGCCCGAGTTTGGCTGTTTGGCACTCCTCTCACGTATGTCTATATAGAGTACAGCCGGTTTGTCTTTTGTTTGACTTTGACTTTCCAGAAATTAACTACCAGCGACTGCAGCTATTTAAAAAGACATTTAGGGAAATATAGACTTCACCATAGGGGTGAAAGAGAAAGGAACAAAAACAGCCTTTGGATCGTCATTCTGTGTATCTACAAGAGAGATGTCGCAGAACAGCAGTTGGTATAGCAGTCTAGTATTTCTGCTGGAAAAACAAAGCAAAAATTTTAACGCATCCTTAGGAAGTTCTTCGGCTGGTTTAAGCAGGTTTACATTTACATCTATGCATTTGGAAAATGGGTCAGTGCCAAAACGAATTGGCAAGATGACAAATTAAAAAATATAAAAAACTTGTTTTAAAACCACGCATCAGGTTTATTTCAATGCACATAGTTTATTTATAATAATTTTATGCAATAAAAATTACATTTGCACCACTTTATGAAAGTCAAGACTGAATGGACCTGAAAATGTTAAATGGTGTGACCGCCAATTGTGCCAAAGAATGAGAAATATTAAATATTTTAGTAATCATCAAAAAAAAAAAAATTAAAATGGCATTTTATCAGTTATTTCTAAATGTAAATGTAATGCATTTTTGTAATATTTGCCCTGACACATGCTGAAAACAGCTTGTTTGTTTTTTATAATCTTTGACAAATGATGTAAAAATGTATGTAAAAAAAAATCATATTACACTTAACTAGATGATTATATTTTATTCCAAATTTGTTTATGAATATATTTGTATTTTCATTTAAAAAATAGTTACACCAATTGACACAGACCGGTTACACCACATTGACATTTTTGCAATTATTCCCCAAATATTCTTTCAAAATGAAATAAAACCAGAAATTTTGGACTTGGTCCTCAAAAAAGAGAATGTATGCAAGTAATCTGCAAATTTATTTTGAAACTTTAACCTTTTTACATTTAATTGAACCATACGGACACAAAATAATTCATGTCAGCTCATTGACCCAGATGCTTTTATCTAAAGCAACTTGCATTCAAACCTATAACCAGACCAGCTAAACCATTAAAACCAGCAAACAACCTTAGATCTTAGGTTTGTCAAAAATTAAACGTGATTAATTGCATACAAAATAAACGTTTGTTTTTGCATAATATATGTGTGTGCACTGTGTGTAATGATTTTGTATATAAATGCACATGCATTATGCATTTCAGAAATATATTATATATACATTTTTTATTTAAATATAATTTTTCTTAAATATATACATTTTTGTGTGTGTGTGCATGTGTGTGTGTGTGTGCGTGTGTGTGCGTGTGTGTGTGTGTGTGTGTGTGTGTGTGTGTGTGTGTGTGTGTGTGTGTGCGTGTGTGTGTGTGTGCGTGTGTGTGTGCGTGCGTGCGTGTGTGTGTGTGCGTTTGTATTAAAATATAAAACAAAAATATATTATTATTATGCAAACACAAACTTTTATTTTGTATGCGATTAAAGTTTTGACAGCCCTAGTGGATACGCCACGGAGTCTAGTACTAGCAGCAATTTTAATTATTGTTGTTTGTTGTTTATGTTTGTTTTTCTTTGTTTTTAGGGTGGAAAAATTCCTATTCGATGGACCTCCCCAGAGGCCATAGCGTACAGAAAGTTCACTTCAGCAAGTGACGTTTGGAGTTACGGCATTGTCATGTGGGAGGTTATCTCATATGGAGAGCGGCCTTACTGGGAGATGTCTAATCAAGACGTAAGTGTCCTTGAGAAAATGGAAACACATATGTTCTCATGTGAATTGTTTAAATTGAAATCTGTTCCACTAATATCTCATATCTCCACTAATATCATTTCCACTGAATCCTCTCGGGGGGCAAAGCCTCGCAGTCCCGAGCAGCGTGTCCTTGCAAATAATTGGTAAAATCTTTGTCTGTATGTATAGGAACTGCTCAGATGACAATGGTATTTAGGAGCCTCGTAAAACGAGAGCAGTCCAGCTGCCGCTGTCTTCAATTCAAGCCAGTAAAAACACTCTTTGGCCCTCATGGCAGTATTTTACTAATGGTTTCGTCTCCTTTATTCCCATCAGAGAAAATGTCGGAAAACTGTGAAGACCTTTAGGGCACCTCTGTAAATGATGAAGATTTAGAGCGTCTGTGCTCGTGCTGAAACAAAGAAATCAGTGTTAAAAAGCAAAGATTTCTGTCTGAAATAAAAATAGATCATTTGATTTAAAAACAGCAAGTGGCGGAGAACAGATGCTGTTTTACCCATACTGTTGAGTTGTAGTTATACAATGCAAGCGATTTGTTGTAGCATTAAGTTTTAGTGTGGTCTGCTCAGAGTTGAAATTTTTTTAACTTCAGGTGCTCAGAGCACTCCTGCAAAAAAAGTGTAAACTGGATTGTGGCACACATGAGGCGTGCGGCGCGAAAAACGCTCACTTCCCATGGAAAACCATTCAAAGGCTGCCACTGCCATAGACACATTCTGTGTGATTGGCCACTAAGGCATGTGTTTCTGTGTTTTTAGGTGATAAAGGCTATAGATGAGGGCTACCGGCTGCCCGCTCCGATGGACTGCCCCGTGGTTCTTCACCAGCTCATGCTGGACTGCTGGGAGAAGAGCAGAAGCGAACGGCCCAAATTCGGGCAGATCGTCAACACTCTTGACAAACTGATCCGTAACCCCAATAGCCTGAAAGAGCTGGCCAACAGCTCAGTCTGGTAAGCAATGCACAGTTAACCCTGGGTTCATGGACGACCATTTCAATCTTGGGTTAAGCATTTGAAGAGTTATGATGCCTGGCTCCAAAGCCCTTTTTTTGCATGGTACATTGTGAACAAGTTCATGTGTCAAAATTTACATAACTATTATCCACGCATTAAGCATGGCATTAGCTGGGCAAAAGGTCATAGGGAACATGCATACTGATAAAATGTATATCTCCTAATGCACTGCAAATCACTTTGGATAAAAGCGTCTACCAAATGCATAAATGAGTGTTATCCATACAGATTCACAAAATGGGCCACAAACGCAGTGTCTAGCACCAAGGACAGCGGCGGTTTAAACTACAGAATTGTCTCTTTTAAACTCACATATAAAACAAATCCCCTACAGCTCAAATAAAACCAGGGAAAATCCAACCTGCCGTTCGCTGTCTGTCCCATTAGCTCCCAAATCTTTCATTTAATGTGAAAACAACAAGCTGATAAAATAAACCTAGTGTTACTGATCCATTTCTCTGCAAACATCCATCTCACGGCTTTGTAAAAGCATAAAGACATTGTCGTAGAGATAACTTAAACTCCCATTGTAAAACGGATGCAAGATAAACCGCAGATTCCCCCCCTTTCACAGGCAGTTTATCTGGAAGGCTGGAAAGGATGAGACAGAGTTCAGATTACAGCTGTAAAGCCAGCAAGTCCGAGCCCTTCACGAGATATACGCTTCCACAGCCCCACCACAGTCTGTCCGATCACAACCCGAGCTGCCACTCATTCGACACAGGAGAAAGAGGGCGTTAAATACATCCCGCTTCTGGAGATTGAATTGACCCCTGGTTTTTACTCAAATGGTCCCGTCACTCACACCAATGTGAACCTGACTTACCCGTCACCAGATACAGAAAGGCAACACAAAGACTTAAACCAGAGCTGTTTCTTTCATTAAATACCTAGAGGACAGTTTTTTAGCCTGTTTATTACAGTCACCAACATTGTCTCAAAAAATTTTATGTATCAGGCACAATACACATTAATCATACATGAAAATGTAAAATGTTCCAGATTAAGCAAAGCTAAACCGATTCGCATTGTTTTAATAGTGCTATACAAATACATTTGTCATTGCCGGTCCCTAGGCAGGTTGATGTTGTTAATAAAATACCAGTCAAACAAAAAAAACACAACAAAAAGTCCTCCAAGCGAACAAAAGATATATTGGATGAACTACGGTGCACAAAAGACCATGGATCACAAACTTGGGTCCCTTGTGGATTCTTGTACCTGAAAACAACCTGAAAATGTCAGTGACATGGATAACAATGAAACTGTTTCAGTTTTTTTATTTTTACATTCTGACTTTTATTATTTGCAATGTTTCTAGTTGCATGGAGATGTTTGCCCAAAAGGCTTGCATACACTTGGGTTTTGCAGCGAGAGACAGTCTAATTTGTTAAATACCAATGAAATTACTAAAGTGACATTTGTGAAAATAGGCATTATAATTACTTACTAATAATTGTGTCATTAAAATTCTAAACATAAGAGTCTGATTAAATAAAAGCTAATTTGCAAATTTTGGAACCGTTAATGAAGGGTCTACTTTGCATTAGCAACATTGACAAACAAGTCATTCATAAGACGACAACTGATGGCACCTGTATTCATAGCAACTAGTTTCTAACTAATAAATAATTTGATTGTTATCATTAATATAATAATATATTGTGTGTCAGGCAGTCATTCATGCAATGGTTGCAATCCAAAATAGCATGATCAGGCACCAATCAGAGGCCGCATTTCTATGATGTCATCATGTAGACTTCTTACAAAGTATTTAAAAAATACAAAAATACAGAACACTTAACTCTTTCCCCGCCATTGACGAGATATCTCGTCTATTAAGAGAAAACGCTTCCCCGCCAATGACGAGATTTTCCGTCTTTCCGCAATACCGCTATTATCCACCAGGTGGCGCCCTTCCGCAACTTTTTAAAACCGGAAGTATTGCCCTATGGCAAGCTGCTGCATGTCCGTGTCTGTTTTAAAGATCGCTCTGAATAAGATCTCTATGAAAAATCCGTCATAAAAATGGAATTATCTCTGCTTTTTGCTCAAAATATGGTGTTTTTGCAAAAACCTACCCATATTCAAAAGCTGATTGCAAAAGAACCACTAAAGGGAGGATGAAACGTTTTTTTTTGTTTGAAAGCAGAGGGTCTGTTCTTTCATTTGGTATATTGTATGTTTATATATTTAAAGAAGAACATTTTCTGGAAGGCATTAAACTTTGGTGAAAATCATGAAAAACGCTGGCGCTGGCTGGCAACTTTTTTTAAAAATGCTGGCGGTGAAAGAGTTAAGTATTTTGATACGAAATACGAAGGCATTTTCATCAACCCTATCAAATATAAATAACAATATACTATTTTGTTTTTGAAATACATATAAAAAATCTGAAGCAAGCTATTTAAAAATAGACAAAGATGAGACATTTGTTGACATACAAAGTGCTTCTTTATTAAAGTTATGTAAAGCATAACTTCTGACATTGCTGAGGTCTCTTCTGAAATTAGAGGAGACACGTGCGAGATCATACTTTAGTTAAATCACATTAAGCCAATTTGCGATGCAAGACAAATCTTTTTCAGATATGAATCAATGCTTTAGCAATGAAACAAGGCACAGTTGATACAAATTGAATTTGCCTTGCAGGGAAGACCCCACCACCCCAGAATTCAGTGTGACTACAGTGGATGAATGGCTAGACGCCATTAATATGGGCCAGTACAAGGACAACTTTGCCACCACAGGCTACGTTTCCTTAGACTCTATACTGTACATCAGCGTAAGGTAAGATCTGCATTTCTCTGCAAATGTTTTAAGACAACATAACTAGGGCTGCAAAACTAAATCTTTTGCAGAATAAAAGTTTTCGCTTACATCATATATGAGTGTGTACTTTGTATAATAATTATGTATATAAACTAGTGCTGGGCAAAGATTAATCACTTTTTTTTGCATAATATATGAGTGTGTGCTGTGTGATTATTCTGTATATATAAATACACACACATTCATGTATGTATTTGAGAAACATTTACATTTATATTTTTATATATTCTATATGATATATAAATAAAAAAATATATAAATACAAATAAAACATTTCTCAAATGAATATATGTATGTGTGTGTGGTTAAATATACAGAATAATTACACATACATATATTATGCAAAAAAAAAAACTTTTTTGTATGCGATTAATCGCGATTAATCTTTGCCCAGCACTAGTTTATATATACAGAATTATTATACACAGTACACAGTCATATATGACTTATATATGATTGTATATACACACAAAAACATTTATTCTGCAAACTTGATTAGTATATATATATATATATATATATTACTTTTATTTTGCATGCGTTTAATCGCGATTAATCTTTACACAGCACTATGCAA
Organism: Paramisgurnus dabryanus; assembly: GCF_030506205.2. Taxonomy (NCBI): domain Eukaryota; kingdom Metazoa; phylum Chordata; class Actinopteri; order Cypriniformes; family Cobitidae; genus Paramisgurnus; species Paramisgurnus dabryanus. Next base: position 13,090,876 of record NC_133342.1, on the reverse strand, counting down.
GTATACATTTAAGAAATATTTGTGTGTAGACCCATTTTTATATTTATATATAATTTATATTATATAAAATTATAAATGCTTAATATATAAATAAAAAAAATTCTTAAAATTATACATGCATGTGTGTGTATTTACATATACATAATTATTACACACACACACACACACACACACACATGATGTAAACAAAAACGTTTATTCTGCAAACTTGATTAGTCGCGATTAATCGTTTTGCAGCCCTGTGTGTTATATATATATTACTTTTACTTTGTATGCGATTAATCGCGATTAATCTTTGCACAGCACTATGCAAGTATACATTTAAAAAAATATTTGTGTGTATAGACTGTTTCATCGGACGCACGTGATACACGTCTGGATCCGAACCTTACTTCCGTTTTTGTTTTTTTAATGGTTTGACTAGTTGCTAAACTGATCTCTTGAACAAATGCCTCGTCGAAAATAAGAAATGTTTTGGTTTCCTAGGTAATCTATGTGTTGTTTTTTTTTGCTTGTTATATAAATAAACTACGTTTAAAGAACGTTGTTGTTATTTATTCTTAGCGGAGTTTACCGGAAGTTACGTGCGGACCGCGACAGCCGCTTGTTTATGTTGTTACTGCTGAAACCGTCTATACCCATTTTTATATTTATATATAATTTATATTATATAAAATTATAAATGCTTAATATATAAATCAAAAAAATTCTTAAAATTATACATGCATGTGTGTGTATTTACATATACATAATTATTATACACACACATATGATGTAAACAAAAACTTTTATCCTGCAAACGATTAGTCACAATTAATTGCTTACGGCCCTAAACATAACATATTATTTATTAGAGATGCACCGATATATCTTCCAACAAATGTTATCGGTTGATAAAAGTAATTTTACACACTATCAGCCGAATGTTTTAAAACCGCCGATAGTCACGGCCGATACATCCTGTATACAATTAATGTTCTTTTTAGGCACATTTTACAGGAATGCTAAGGGGTTAATGGTTATTATAAATATGAATTCCATGAGATATATAAATTTTTTCAAAGTACCTAGACACAGTAGTACCTAAAAATACCCTTAAAAGATTTATGTGCTAAACAATGACATAGAAAAACCATCAGGCTTTGTTATATGGCATTGTGTAGCACATTTATTTTAAGAAGCGCATGATATTTAAAAGTGGCTGATATTTAGATGCCTTTGCGCAGTTTTTTTAATGGGTTTGTGTTTCATTTCTTAAAAAGTATTTTTACATTTTCTTCCTCAGTGAGTTAAGCAAGATGGGCGTGACTTTAGTCGGGCACCAGAAGAAGATTCTCTCCAGCGCCCAGAGTTTGCATGCGCAAGGGACCCACGTGCAGGTATAACAAGCCTTCTCCTTCGCCTGGGAGGGCAGAGACTGAGAGAGTAAACAACTGCTCCTGGAACAGTCCTTATCAGCCGCTTCACCATACAGATCCCACCCTGGATGTTTTCACAAACGAACCCTTGTCAGCACTCCGGCTTTCGTCCATGCACGCTCTCAGCAGGATCTACAATAGCTTGCCAAGGCCAAGCCATTTCAAATACCAAGTACAGTTAATGGGAAAAAATATATAAGTGCAACAAGAACAAAAGAGAAACAGTAAAACATTAGGAGAATTTTACGGCGTGTTAGTGCGGTGTACAGTCATTTTATAGTTTGAACATTTGCAGTCCATGTGTCCTATTTTGCATATTAGGGGTGGGGCTGTTATTCATGATACTGTATGTACAGGAGGAATGTTATGAACATTAGAACCATGTGAGCTTCCTTAATATCATCTGTAATCCACAGTAAAATAACAGATGTTTATAGTATATTTATTTTGTCATAATTGAGGCAGTGTGTTGAGGTTTCTCATCATGGTGATGTCCAGTCCAAAATGCAACAGGAGTCCGCGTTCCACCAGCAGAGGTAAAGCCAACAGAGACGTCTGGAGACATTTGCAGCTTCTTTCTGTCTGTGACTACGAAAGAGACGTCCGAGGCAAAGCCTGTGGACAGCTGCGTAGGCGAGCGAGGGATGACAAGATAAGAGCTTTTGAATTCTATTTAGCTGCTCTTCACTCGTCGTAGCGTTCGTTGTGTGTCGCTCTGGGAGATCAGGCATCGAGACAGATTTAAATTCGAAGCGGTTTGACTTCTCAAACGCACTTATAGATATATCTGAGAAAAACGAATAAAAGTAGACATTTAATTTTAATCCGTTCACTGAACAGCAGACACCAGACTTATTCATGCCAAATGTTGTATCACTGCAGTCCAGGACTGAAATATAACTTCACTGATTTGAAAAGTCATTTGAAGCGTTCGAGATGTTCATCGTGCACCACGTTCACATCGTCCTTACGTTTACACGTGTGTAACTATAGTGCGTGACAACCACAACATGAAAGTATGCTATTGTACCATAGTGTATAAAATGTACAGCGTTGATTTAAAAAAGACAACAAAAACGAAAAACAAAAACACTAGAATGTTTGTAATTAAGTAATTTTATTTAGTATAAAGATGAAAAGCAGACGATTGGGTGCTTTCACCGTCGTTTGCCGATGTGCGGTTATAACTGATCGTTGGAATGTAGCATGGATCTTAAACTTCATCTTTGATTGACAGGTGGCAGTGACTGCATTCGTTTGATTCAAGTGGTGCCGTTAGCTGCTTGACTTTAGATGCCTTATTAACTGTGCAGTTCTCTCTCTTTTTTCTCGTCCCCTTAGAAACAATATCATCATGAAGTATTATGTATATAGTATTTATCATTACGTCACTGAGAGCTCTATTAAAACCCAGCTCAGAATGTTTATCACCGTTTTAGTTCGATGCACGCCGCTCTAACAGAAATGGATGAGCCGGTGCACGCGGTATAGAGACACAGGTTCACGAATCTATTGGGCTGAACCGTTTTTCTCATACTTTACCGAGACTGATTTGCTGCACTGTATATTTTTGTACTAGTGAGGTTGTTCTGTAAAGTAGAGGTCTACCTGTTTTATTTAAATATATATGAGACATAAAAACAGGAAATGTTGGTATTGAGAGATAAATACAAGCTGTTCATCATTCAAACCATGAAGCCCTTATGTCTTTCAAATGTTGATTTTGTTTTTATATCATGATTTTGTTTTGCACTACATGAATAAATCGCTAGGCCCACTCGGAATCTGCCCATTTTTTCACATTTTTTTTTTTCAGAATACATGGTGTAATACAAACAAGTTGTATTAAACAGCAAAGAGTGCTACTCTTATTGTTAGATGAAATTAATTTATTTGAAATGCTTCAAGTAATAAGTTTAGAATTTTGGGAAATCTTTCCTGGCAGATTTCGTATGGGTTTACCTTACTTCAGTGCATGCAACTGCAGTCCCTTCTCTCAATGTGTGTTACTTTTTATGCCCTTAATGAAAATCATCAAAATCAACAAGATTTTTACACTCAATCATGTCTATAAATCAGTGGTTCTCAAACTGGGGGGGGCAGGCCCCCCTTGGCCCCCCAGTTTTATGACATTTTATAAAATACATCAGTTTATCAAATTCTATGTACTAAAACTTCAAGCTACCAATCAACCAACATCACTGCATTGTATAATTTATTGTTTTGTTTAATTCAAATTCTAAGTTTGAGATTTTTTTAAGTCATGAATTTTCTTTAGGGGGATTTGAAGGTATGCACCCTACATAAGGAGGGCGCATTCCAAAAAGTTTGAGAACCACTCCCATTAATCAACATTTTGCAAAACTGTTACCTCATAAACTGAGACATGGGTCATACAAAAACCATAATAGTAAATAAGAGGTTCACTGCTACTGCAGTTTCACTTTAATTCATTCATATTTTACTAAAACTACTACAATTATACATGTACATAAGTTTATGGTTCTGTTCTGAGATTGGCTAATGCTGTATAATTATTTGGCAACATTTTCTGTATACAAAAAGACGAAAATCCATTCAAAAATGCAATAAAAACCATGATGTTTACCATTAATACAAACAAAAAGCACCAATCTTTACAACTGCAACAACACGAACCCATGTCAAATTTCCAAATCAAGCTAATTAAAGAAATCAAATCTATATATAAACAGTATATTCTCACCAAATTAAACTAAGCAGATGGTTGTGTGACTAAACAGTGTTAGTGGCAGAATGCAGTGTGTTGTTAATATGATAGAAGTGATAGATGGAGTTGTCTTTTTCTGCCCTGGCTCTGTATTTGTGTTTGGACTGATCCTTTGTGAGATCTCTGTTCTTTTGTAAGCTACGTACCCATCTCTCTTCACACTGCAGGTTTCTATGAGCTCGCAAAAAAGGATGTATGCATTCATGTCGCTGTAATAAATGCTAATATTTTTAATTTCTCACCTGAAGCTTTGGCATCTTTTTTTTGTCTTTGAATGAACGCACGTACGGTCCTTTAGGTATTACACACAGTCTACACTCCCAAGCAATCGGTGCAATACAGTGCATAGTGATAAATCAAATAGTAACTGGGTCCTCATACTGGAGCAAGTATTTAGATTATTACCCTATCTAAAATGTCACTTAATTTCAATAATTTATTGACTTAAAGGTTTGTAACTTTTAGAAGGATCTTTTGACAGAAATGCAATTTAATACACATCATATATCATCATTGCTGTATAAAGACCTTACATAATGAAATGTATTGTTTTTATTATCTTAGAATGAACCTTTTTTTTATCTACGTACACCGTGTCTCCTTATATGGAAGTCGCTGTCATGTTTCTACAGTAGCCCTAAACGGACAAACTTTTCTACAGAACGCAATTTTTCCCTAAGTTTTCTAAGACAATCACATGTTTGTACTGTGGCAGCTATCAAAGCTTCTTATTGCATTTCGAAATTAAGGTTAGTTGCAATTCACAATCACTAGATGCTTCTAAAAAACCCAAATTACACATTTAAAGGAACACTCCACTTTTTAAAAAAATATGCTCATTTTCCAGCTCCCTAGACTTAGACATTTGATTTTTAGCGTTTTGGAATCCATTCAGCTGATCTCAGGATCTGGCGGTACCCATTTTAGCATAGCTTAGCATAATCCATTGAATCGGATTAGACCATTAGCATCGCGCTAAAAAAAATTCAATATTTTTCCTATTTAAAACTTGTCTCTTCTGTAGTTTACGTCATGTACTAAGACCGACAGAAAATTAAAAGTTGTGATTTTCAATGCATATATGGCTGGGAACTAAACTCGAATTCTGGCGTAATAATCAAGGACTTTGCTGCTGTAACATGGCTGCAGCAGGCGCAATGATTTTACGCAGCGCCTGAAAATAGTCCCCTGCTATTGAAAGTAACCAAGGGGACTATTTTCGGGCAGTGCGTAATATCACTACGCCTGCTGCAGCCATGTTACAGCAATAAAGTCCTTGATTATTACGCCAGAATGAGAGTATAGTTCCTAGCCATATCTGCCTAGAAGATCGCAACTTTTAATTTTCTGTCGGTCTTAGTACACAATGTAATAACAGAAGAGTCAAGTTTTAAATAGGAAAAATACTGAAACTCTTTGGTGATTTTTTGCGTGATGCTAATGGACTATTTAGATTCAATGAATTATGCTAAGCTATGCTAAAAGTGCTAGCGCCAGACCCAGAGATCAGCTGAATGTATTCCAAAACAGTAAAAATCAAATGTTTAACTCTAGGGGAGCTGGAAAATGGGCATATTTTCAAAAAAAGTGAAGTGTCCCTTTAACACGTGTCACATTTTTAAAAAATTCACACTTTTTTCCATATTTATGAAACATTCTTAATTTTACGTGTCTCTAAGATTTGTTAGGTCAAATAAAAGTGTCAGGTACAATATAAATGTCGCCATTGCATCCTAATGAGGCTGTGTGACAGCACTGCACTGTTTTTTATCAATCCGTTTATTTTTTTAACTTATTATCTGAAATGTTAAGCAAAACAGACCCTTTCTGACCCGCACGCTGTGCCGGAGAGGATGTCATATTCTCATGAGAGAGAAAAGAGGTCGGAGAAGGTCAGATTTTAAAAGCACTCCTGTCTCTCTTCTCACTCTATGTTATGGCCATTACAACCAATCCCCACTCTCTCTTTCTCTCTTTTGTCTTGCTGTGTGTTAGCGTCCGCACGCACACATCATATAAAGCACATAGTCATTTTTCAGCCATCATTAGAATGGCAGGCGGACGGATTTATGGGCGCCCCGCAGGTCAGCAATAATATAATCAGCGGGAAAAGACGATACGTACGAACATTATGAACGGTCTTTCAAACAAATATTATTGCGTTACAGAAGTTCAAACAGTACACAAATCATCTCTAACCGTGCGATTTCGCCGTCGCGGACTCTGATGTATTGTTTTGTCTCAGAACGGCTCTTCGTGCCGCAGTGCTTTGGCTAAGAATAGGAAAGACAATTTTCGTTGCAGCGACCGAAGTGGTTTTCCATTTAATGAGTATTATATGGGCTTTTGTGTTCCCATTACACAATGATAAAACATGGAGTGTTTAAAGAGGACAGAGTGGGAAGTTTTCTTGTTAAGCTGAGAAGGTATTATTAGTTTGTTTGTTTTCGGGATTCGGGGGGCTTTATGTATGTGTGTGCGGCAAACGCTCAGCGCCGTTTTTAAAGTGCGGGGCAGTAGGGCAAGGGTCAGTTTTCTAACGCTGTTGGTCTGGCTCTCCGGAGATCTGAGTGGATCTATAGCTCGGATGCAGGCTCTGGCTCCTGTGTTGTTTTAATGCCTTCTGCACTCACATTAAGAGACACCTAAGCCCCTGTCTGACAGCATGACTGAGAGGGGTAATTAGACTAAACACCCTTGAGATTTGCTACCGTGTGTGTGTGTGTGTTAGATGGAAAGTCTGCGAGACAGTGAGAGTATACAAGTAAATTTGTTTTGTTTGAGTGTTCCTGCATTCTTTCGCACTGAAAGCGAATTTGTAGGAGCGCTAGGAAGTTAAAGTGACTGGTTCGTTTCAGTCTTTATTTGACAACCCCATCCGTCATGTTTTGGCCTTTTTAGCCTTCTTCACCACACCATATAACCTTTTCAAATTATGTCGATATGCATTTCAGAACGAATCAATTTGTTGTACTGTGGCCGATTGTCTACATCTGCTAAGATATGGACGCGCTCGTAATTTCTGCTATGGTGAAATGACACATTAACACAGGGTGATCCATCACGGCGGCCTAAATGACAGCTGGTCATCATTTCGCCCTGCTTACTGGTGTCCATGGTGTCATATGATTACTTAATATGGCGAACATGACAAAGGGAGATTGAGTGGGATTGAATTTAGGTCACATGACTTGGCCTTTAGTTTGACGGTGCTGGCTGTCTGGGAACCGATCCGTTCCCACCGCGCTCTTTCCAGGATGCGTTTGACTTGGAGGCACTTAATGCATTAAGCTTGGTGACGGCAAAATCCAATAGCTAATCCGAAGCCAATCCAATCAAAAGTAAAATATGGGTAGGTAAATGTGTAAATAAATTTTAGTTACTTGATTGCTGCCTCTTTGTTATTACTCAGTGACTGCTTTTAATTTGTCACGTAATCCTGGTTGATTAGCGGTGACATTTAGCGTTAGCTCCCTTTGCGACCGGCCTTTACTTTCATTAAAGACAAACAAAACGTACAGAGCACAACAACAAGTGCCATCCGTGCACAACAATGAATCGCCTAAAGGTCACTCGTGCACCTCGTAGCGATTTCATCAATACTAAAATCCAGAGGAAACATGCTAACACGTTCCTCTTAGCTTAAAGCTAACTAATGCTACGTAGTCTGCGACCAGTGGACCTACACAGAAAATGTTGTTTGAACAGATTGTGTTAGTTATAGAAGTACAAATTACATGAGACATTACTATGTTGCTGCTTCTTTATAAACTGAAATTACGTTTGTCTGAAGAGATGCACAAAACTGCATGTTTTGTAATTCCCGTATTGAGACATTCAGGAAACTCGTGATTCCATTCACAAGTCCTCTGTGGAATATGATCCTATTGTTTGACTGGAAGCGTGTGGGTCATGGAAAGAGAGGCAGAAATTTAGCTCACAAAGGCGATCTTCACGTTTAACTAGATTAACCCAGCCGTCATTTTAATCCACTTCAGCATAGGCGTCCATAGGGACGGCTTACTTACAAACGGCACTGTCATGGATGTTTAAGGCATGTTCCGTTCAGACCCCGTGAATGATGTTTTTGAAGGTTGTACAGTTAGGCTGTTGTAAATAGATTTGTTCATTTGTTCAAATTGAAAATCCCCCTCGCTATGAAACAATGAGTGTTTCATTGATTTGCATTTTCAATAGCAGCTTTCCAGGGAACTATTGAACTGCGCCATAAAACGTTTTTTCATATCATGCCCCCCAAGCGACATCCTTGCAGTTAAATGATAGTGTAGCCTAGATAGTGTAAGCTTGCTAATAACTCACCATGCCAAGGTCATGTAAAAATGTACAACTTCAATGCACTACAAGTTGGTTTGGATAAAAGCGTCTGCCAAATGCATAAATATAAAAAGGTAATTCTTTAGCCATCATCTCTACCTTGAAAAAAAACTTTTAATCTTAGGTAGTTCGGGAAGACTATTCTTGTACAATATCAATTAAAACTGCCCTCACTGTTGAACCAATACGTAAAGTTTTAAAATAAAGCAAATCTGTAACCACACATCTAGTGAATTATATAATGTGCTTATCTTCAATACCACGTACAGTAAAAGTAATGATTTTATTTGACAGAAGAATTGTTTGTGATGATTATTTATCAAATATGTGTGCCTTATACTGCTTACACTGTTGTCAAAATGTGTACCCCGGCGATCACTGGGGCAGTACCCCTTAAAAAGGTCCTGACAATACCATCAGGTAGAGATACACTCACCTAAAGGATAATTAGGAACATCTGTTCAATTTCTCATTAATGCAATTATCTAATCAACCAATCACATGGCAGAATTCAATGCATTTAGGGGTGTGGTCCTGGTCAATACAATCTCCTTGAACTGAATGTCAGAAATGTTATTTAAGCAATTTTGAGTGTGGCATGGTTGTTGGTGCCAGACGGGCCGGTCTGAGTATTTCACAATCTGCTCAGTTACTGGGATTTTCATGCACATCCATTCCTAGGGTTTACAAAGAATGGTGTGAAAAGGGAAAAGGAGGAGAATGGGGCGACTGATTCAAGCTGATAGAAGAGCAACTTTGACTGAAATAACCCCTCGTTACAACCGAGGTATGCAGCAAAGCATTTGTGAAGCCACAACACGCACAACCTTGAGGCGGACGGACTACAACAGCAGAAGACCTCACCGGATAGCACTCATCTCCACTACAAATAGGAAAAAGAGGCTACAATTTGCACAAGCTCACCAAAATTGGACCGTTAAAGACCGGAAAAATGTTGCCTGGTCTGATGAGTCTCGATTTCTGTTGAGACATTCAGATGGTAGAGTCAGAATTTGGCGTAAACAGAATGAGAACATGGATCCATCATGCCTTGTTACCACTGTGCAGGCTGGTGGTGGTGGAGTAATGGTGTGGGGGTTGTTTTCTTCACACACTTTAGGCCCCTTAGTGACAATTGGGCATTGTTTAAATGCCACGTTCTACCTGAGCATTGTTTCTGACCATGTCCATCCCTTTATGACCACCATGTACCCATCCTCTGATGGCTACTTCCAGCAGGAATTGGTTTCTTGATCATGACAATGAGTTACTGTACTAAGATGGCCCCCACAGTCACCAGATCCCAACCCAATAGAGCTTTTTTGGGATTTGGTGGAAAGGGAGCTTCGTGCCCTGGATGTGCATTCCACAAATCTCCATCAACTGCAAGATGCTATCCTATCAATATGGGCCAACATTTCTAAAGAATGCTTTCAGCAACTTGTTGAATTAATGCCATGTAGAATTTACCCTCTAGGCGCCACGGTCGACTTTTGTCGACAAGATGCGTCACTGAATGTAACTGCCGATTTTGTCACATAGGGTGTCAAATTTCGTTCATCCGCCCCCTCCACTAGATGGCAGACATGTCATACTTAATACCTTAATACCATGCTTTTATACAAACTCTTAGAGCAAGAGCGCATTGAAATGCGCAACAGCATAGCTAGTGTGCAAGTGAGTCATTTTATCAGAGCGATAACCTCAGCGAGTTCTTTCAATACATGATCATATAATGGCATCAAAAAAGCTTACCTGCAATGAAGTGTTGGGTCTTATATTCGCTGACAATGATTCTGAAGGGGAATATCTGCTTTCAGAAGATGCTGGTGATTCATTTAGTGACCACGATTCAGACGCGCCCCTGCTTTGCAATCGTGCAGCTGGCAAAGTGAAACTGTAGCTATACACCAAGCACATGATGAATCCTTTGCCCGATGTCAGTGGTGGGAATGTTACACGGGGTCGGAGAATTCATCGGGTTAGCAAGCGTGTTACAGGTGTGGGGAATGAGGCTGGAGGTAATATGCGCGTCCAGTCTTTTTACTGTGCAAGCAATGTAGAGCGAGCTGCGTCTTCCCGAGCGGGCCCTGGGAGTCTGTCGGGCGAGCGGCCGACTTCCAGTGCTCCGTCCCGTGCACCTCATCACAATCACGGCGACAGTAAAGGCAATAGTCCCAGCTGTGCAAATTCTCTCCACTCGGGGCGCATGCGAGGCAGATCTGGCCATGCGGCTCGTAGCAGGAGCAGAGGCGGTGTTACACGGGGCAGAGGAGCCATTATGCATAACGTTAGTCTATCGACGCGCAGATCAGTTTGTTTACTACTTACTATTTACCTGAGCATTCAGTATTGTGCAATATAGCATACAGAAGGTTAGGGACATTTTGGGGGGAAAGAAGTGCTGCATTTTATCATTCAAACATGTGACTTTTCATGAAAATTCAAGATGGCTGCCACATATGACGTCATAATATGCAAATTTAATGGGACATTTTATTCCCCTCCATAAAGTGTGTCATCCTTAATATTTCTCTAATTTACATAAAGTCTCTATCTCTTATCACGTTTAAGATATAGCCTTTTGAAAGTAACATGTCAAAATTAAACGTTTTAGGAAAAAACCTCTGGCGCCTAAAGGGTTAAGGCAGTTCTGAAGGCGAAAGAGGGTCAACACAGTATTGGTATGGTGTTCCTAATAATCCTTTAGGTGAGTGTATGTATACATTTGGTACCAATGTGCATCTTTGATATGCTCATACAGTATGTATCTTTGAGGTACTAATAAGAACTCTTTAGGTGTGCAACTCAAAGCTGTGCGTTTTCAAAGGGGTTTATATTTTGACTATTTCTTCTGAGAGTGTATGAAACAAATAAGCTTCTTAAATGTATTACTGTTTATATTTTTATCTCAGATAAAGCCGAATTCCTTTATAGCTTGTGGTAGAGAATTGCGTTATAGACGCACAAGGTTATGTTTAATCCCCAGGGTATTCTTTGTAATGCACTGTAAGTCACATTGGATAAAAGCATCTGCCAAATGCATAAAATGTAAATGTACAATCTTAGAAAAAAGGTACAAAAGTTGTCACTGGGACGTAACCTTGTAATCACCTCTCAAATATGGGTGGGTTTCTTAAAAAACACAACATTTTTTGCAAAAAGCTGAGATGATTCAATTTTTTTGAAGGAGTTTTGATAGAGATCAGATTCAGATCAATCCTCAAAAACATAGTTCTTACTCTTTCAAAAAGGGTGTGGAAAAAGGTATTAAAGGTAAAAAAAAGGGTAATTTTAAGAAGCTTTGATTTAAAGGATTTTGGAGAACCAAAAATGGTTCTTCAATGGCATCACTACAACAAACCCTTTGATAGGTCTGTCGAAAAGTCACTTCAGGAAATGTATCAAAACAGCAGATGTAAATTAGAGGTTGTCTGAACAGCTTCCTGCTCAAAAACCATCCTGCCATATTTACAGAAAAATCAGCCAACAAGACCTCTTACTGCATCGATGGCAAGTATGTGGCCTTAACAAAAAAAAATCATAATTTTACATACTAATACTAATGAACTGTATACATAAATGCCAACTGCTTTTCAAGGCTCCTTTTAATTCCGAAGTCTTTAAAATGCACTCGACCTTGACTTATACATTAAAGGTGTATACATTAAAAATTGATCTTGATATTGTTGGAGTCGCTTTTGTTGCATGCCTTTCACTTTAATCAAATGCGCAGCTGCCTCTCGCTGTGCCTGTTTTCATTCCATTTTGTTTCCCCTGGAATTTTAATTTGTCTATCAAAGCATTTCCTGCTTCAAATTTTCATTAGCTATCAAAGTTCCTTATTCAATTTGAAGAGTGCGCACGGAGCTTTAAATTGCATTACATGCATGGCCCGCATCGCGCTCGCTTTGATCAGCGCCGCACGACGAGATGCGCGCTCAATACTGTTGACCCACGCAAGAAAGAATGTGCTCATATTCTGCCCTGCTAGGGGAACACAAAAGAAAATGGGGAACTATCAGCGTGTTGTGACTGCTGTCCTGCTTTCCAGTTGCACTGGCGAACTGCCAGAGTTCTCATTGTGATTTGCTCAATAACGTTTAGTTGACTTTCCCTTTTCAAAAGAGCATTATTTGGGGGTTTGTTGCATCGTACAGAATATTCCTCTCAGTGGAGGTCTGGATCATCTCTAAACCTCTGCAGTTGTGCTGCTTTGGTCTGCAGCTGGCACTGGTTTCTGGAAGAGTCACATCTCCCTGTTGCACTTGATTGCCAGGTGAAAAATGTGCACGGGTCCCGTCTCTTCGCAGCATGCTCCAGAAATATTGTGTCACATCTTGCAAATGTTAAATCACTGCCTGTCACATCTCGGTGCTGGAAAGGAGATATTTCGGGAAAGATTACGGTGGATGATGCTTTTGTGTGAGCTCAGGGAAATCTAGCTTTACTTGTCAATAGGCTTTTGGCCATGATAAACACTCCTCACACAGACACCATGCTGATCCTATTGTAAATGAGGCAGCGTTAAACTTTACTTAGCCAGATTTTTTACTGTCTGCATAAAGTCTGATGTTCATTGTGACTTATTTTTCAGACAGTAAAGGACCATCTGACCAACATTTTCTGATGTAGTATAGTGATCAACATTAGGTGGTGGCGATGGCGCAGTGGATAAGACACACGCCTTTGGTGTGAGAAACCCGGGTTCAAATCTACTGTGACACACCACTGTATCCCTGAGCAAGACACTTAACCCCTAGTTGCTTCAGAGGCGTGCAACCTTTGACATATATAGCAATTGTAAGTCGCTTTGGATAAAAGCATCAGCTAAATGAATAAATAAGTAAGGTCATTTGCATCACTGACATTTACGGGGTGTATATGTGACCCGTCACGGAAACCAGGGGCACAAGTCGGCAGCACAAGTTTCGAGAAAATGAGAATCAAAGTTTTTTTTTTTCAAAATTTGTGATTTTCGTTTTATTGCAGAATCTGTTAGTTGAGATCACGAAGAAGCCTCTCCATGTTTGAGATAGCAGTTTATGTATATTTAAAAGGGTACATTTTGGGGTTGAAATCGGCTTGTTTTTCCAGAGATTCTAGCGTGCAGCGGGGGTGTGTGTCATTGTCTGTGTGTATATTTACATACTGTATAAGCTTGTGTTTTTGCCTCCGCCCCCACAGGGAACAGCGTGACTACTGAATAAGGATAGTTCGCCCAAAACTGAAAATAATGTCATTAATGACTTACCCGTATGTCGTTTTAAACTCGGAAGACCTCCGTTCATCTTCGGAACACAGTTTAAGATGTTTTAACTTTAGATTTAGTCCGAGAGCTTTCTGTTTCCTCCATTGAAAATCTATGTACGGTTTCCATGTCCAGAAAGGTAATAAAAACATCATCAAAGTAGTCCATGTGACATCAGTGGGTCAGTGAGATTGTGGTGAAGCATCGACAATACAGTTTTGTCCAAAAATAGCAGAATTACGACTTTATTCAGCATTGTCTTCTCTTCCGGCTCGAGCGTGAAGTCACGTGACTTGTCGTGACGCGCTCCCCTGTTCCTCAGACATGTTTGCTTAGTTTTATTTATTTATTTCAAACTTATAGCGTGCGTCTCCCCAGACTGTAAATGAAGCTCGGGCGCTCAAAACAAAAGAAAGATAAAAGAAGCTGGGGCGGAACAAATAACAGTCAGCCGCATCGTACGTCAACCGCGTCACTGACTTTATGCATACATAGATCATATATAGACTACAGACAGGGTTCCCACACCTTAGTTAACTTCAAATTCAAGGACCTTTCAAGGACTTTCCAGGTCCAATACCCTCAAATTCAAGGACTAAATGTGGGTACACACTTCAAGTGAGAGCAAGTTTACATCGTGTTACCTTTTAAGATACATTGTTACAGTTCCCTTTCGAGGGAACTCGCGCTGCGTCACTTTGGGGACACCTCCAGGGGTAAGTGCGTCTGAATGTGTATATCAAATTCAACCAATGGTGAGGCTTAACGACAAAGACAGGGTAACGCGGGAGCCAGGAAGTATATCGCTATCTGAAATATTGCCAAAGACAGCGTTACAGGGACGCAGGAAGTATGCCAAGGGAGACGCAGCGTCTCGTTCCCTTCTCAGGGAACAACAGTTACATACGTAACCCAAGACGTTTTCATTTGTCAAACACAAGTATGCAAAAAAGCATTTTGGTATGAATCAGCATTCGCATACAGAAGATATAAGCATTTAAAGCAAACAGTTTAGCATGTGTGCTTAAAAAGACTAGAATTTTTATGATATTATCTTACAATACACAGGGAATAATATGGATTTTTTTCCAGAAAACTTATTTTATAAAATAGATTTAAGCACTTTCAATGACCTGTATCTATGTATGTATATTTTCAAAAACTTCCCAGGGCCTTGAACTTTCCCCCAGATTAACAAACTTGTAAGGATCTCAAGGACCCGTGAGAACACTACAGATATACTGGATTTGAAAATAAGATAAAGCACTTAGACCTTGAATTATCCCATTGTCTACTTTTTAACTCACTACTACACTCTTAAATGGCTGGGTTATTTTTTTTAACCCATAATGGGTAAATATTTGACAGTACACATCCTGGGTTAAAAATGACCTAATGTTGGGTTATTATGCAACCATGGGTTATAATAACCCAGCAGTTGGGTCAATTTAACCCACTGGTGTGTTCTGTCCAATATTTACCTAATGTGGCTTAAACTTAACCCAGCCATTTTTAGTACGCAATTATTTTACACCGACAAAGCCCATTTAAAGCTTCCTATTTGAGCATTTGCCACACGTCTACATTTAATATAATTTACTGGCGCTCAAAAAACTTCAAATGTGAACGGCCCCTTAGACTGGTTTTAGCTTATTTTTCAGCAGGGTTACTAACTGTGACCTAAAGTTTCAAAGTTTGATTTCAGGAAAGCATAAAAATTTGATTTCATGTTCCAAATCATTTCCTATAATTCATATCATTGAAAATGTTGAATTTGGCTCAGTGGAGAAGTTTCATCACATTTCTGTCTCCGAACGTGGGCTAAACCAGTAAGAAAGTCTCCCCATATCCAGCACCACCCTGCGGAGAGAGCCGCATCGATTACACTGACACCCTGAAACACTCGTCCATCTTGCACCACTGCCTGCAAAAGAATAAATGAATAAGCGATTGAAAGTGGAAAAGTAGTCCGGCAACCGTGATATTTCATAGAAAAACCACAGGAGTGTGAGATTGCAGCTGAGTTAAAGGTGGAGGAGAAGTGAGGAGAGGGCCTTTCTCGGCAGATGAGAAAACCAGTAAAACTGCAGGATGGAGAGAGAGACAGACAGAGAGATGTGAGCCGCATGGTTCTCTAGCTGTACTGTAAATGATGAGTGATTGGAGGAAAAGATGATCTGGTGCGTTGGCAGAGCAGAAGTGGAGAGATGAGTATACTCATCGATGGAGATGAAAGATGATGATGGAGGGCTGTCTTACACACCTCACAGCAGGGAAAATAACTGCACTGCTACATTAAACTCAATTCGGCGCTGATGATTTGTACTAATACACTAGAAAACAAACAACGTACCATCTATATTCCATTTTGACACTGGCAGTTACATGATGCTAGATCATGGGGATAAATACATGTGTGAAATGTTCAAAACAATAACAAACCTAAACGGATGCATGGTTCCCTCAAAATGAAAGGAGATTGTTTGTGAAAGACGGTAATTTTTAATCCTGATCTCATTGGAAATTGTAACTATTTAACAAGGTTGCAATTTTGTATGAATATATTCAACGTGAGTCTTATAAACGTTTGATTATTAGAAAAAGCAAGAATGCCCCATCCCTATCCCTAATCCTTACATATTTATGGAGAAAGCAGATCATACAAATAAGATTGCACAGTTTCATAACCACTTTATGATTTTGTGTTAAAGCAACACTGTGTAGTTTTTTTACCTTTAAATAATGTCTTTAAAATTATTTCAGTGATAGAACAACTTTTAACTGGACAAATTGTACTGTTGCTGCAACCTGAGCAGCCTCCTAGCTGCTACAAGCACACTCTGAAAGTGGCGGTGGAGGGTAGGAAACACAGCCCCGCCCCTCCCCCTGCCTGCAGAAGAGTGTCTGATACCAGGCACTGTTGCGCTTTTCAACCACATGGGGGAGCTGTAAGTCATTTTTACATGGAAACTACATAGTGTTGCTTTAAATTAATGTGTGTATATTTAAATGTGTACTACACTGTCAGAAAAAAACTGGGACAGTACACCTTTAAAAAGGTTATAACATGTACCATTTACAGTACAATAGGTACAGAAATACATTTGGAACCAATATGTACTGTTTAGATCAGTCTGTGAATCCCAATCGGAAGTGATGCCCTAATCCCTTAAATGATCAGAGCTCTTGGCCGTAAACTTTCGAGGGAGTACCGCAATAATGTCACATCTTGTGGACGATTAAAATACACTTGGCGAATAAAGCAATGACAACAATCACTTTCTCTTTATCTGGATCGCCTGTTTACCCGTCTCTCCTCCCCGAAGTGCCATTAACACTTTCCCCACCATTGACAAGTTATCTCGCCAATTAACAGAAAACATTTATATAAGAAAACGTGTTCCTGATGAAGTTTATTGTAAATCTGCAATTCATTAGATGGCGCACTTACCTAATTTATGAAAAAAATAAAAATAAAGCCAAAACGTTATTTTAACTAATTTTAAACTCTGTGTATGTTTTGATGATCTTTCTGAATCTGATCTTTAACAAAATTTCTTCACAAAAATGCAATTATTTCAGCTTTTTGCTCAAATGTTTTTAGGAAAATACCCATATTTAAGAGATTATAAGCAGAGGAAAAAATTTAGATAGAATTAAACGTTTTTTTTTTTCCCCGTTTTGTTTGTTTGTTTATTGTTTGTTTTAAAGCACTGTTCTTTCATTTGATATATTTGTATGTGTATATATTTTTATAAGAAAATTTTCCTGGAAGGCATTTTGTGAAACTAGTGTGAAAATCTTAAAAAATGCTGGCGGGCAACTTTTTAAAAAAATGGCTGGGGAAAATAAGTTAAAGGATGCAAAAACGCAGTTTGGAACTGCAGGTAAGTACACTGGCTCACTATACATTGGGACACTTGATGACTTATTTTCCAACCTGTAAAAAATACTTTGCTGCCTTAATTTTTTGTTAAATCAACTCAGGTTTACAAGTCATGTCAACAAAGAGGAGTTGTCACAACTTATAAAATATAGTTGAGAAAAGTCAACTTAATTTTATAAGTTATAACAACTCACCTGTAGTTATAACAACTCCTCTCTAGTCAAGATAAATAATAGTAAGTTGAAATGACTTGTAAATCCGAGTTGATTCAACAATTTTTTTTAAGGCAGCAAAGTATTTTTTTACAGTGATGTGACTATTAAAACACGTTATGAGTTATTACCACAGATATTAATGAGCAGCACGCAGAAACATCTCTCAGACTTATATAAAACACTTAATTAAATGGAAAATCACTAGTATAGTTTTATTAGCTTTTACCTCGCGCCAAAACAATAACAGAAAGACTAAATGTGAGTAAAAGAAACAAGTAATAGATTAATGAGACCAAATACTGCTGGTTTTATCAACCCCAAACAAATAAAATAAAATTTTTGACCATCAAACACAGATACATCAGAGCCAGCTGGAAATTTTAAGTGTCCGAGATCAGGCTGTGGTCAGCGAGGCAGGCGAACATTGACGCCCGCTCACCATATTTGGATCTCATGTCCAAATCTTTTTAAGCAATTGTTCAATAAGGCGCTATTTTTATTAATCGACTGCAGATTTAAATATTATACATATACAGTATATTCTCGACTGAACTAATCTTAAAATTACACTTTCTAACCAAGAAACGGTAATATTGAGAAATGGCTAGTCTATTGGGTTATTATGACATTCAAAACAAACAGCCAAAAGGGTTTCCTGTCATTCTGGCCTTCAAGTCCCTGGCGGAAGAAAGTAGTTCCCCAACAAAGAGGCTTTTTAGAGATTTTTTTCTGACCGTGTAAAGATGTCTCAAATACATTTTTTACTTAAAAAATCTAACATTTTACAGCTTCAAATAAAATGAATGTAAGCATAAACAGAATTTTAATTTTGGATTGATCCGTCCTTTTGAATGAGATTCAATAACACCGAGTTTAATTGAAACCAGACCTTCTGCTCAATATCTCTTTCTTCTACTCAACTACAAATCTGCAGCGTTTCCAATCAATGAGGTGAATTCCAGTTTGAGCAGCAGGTAAGATTGGGCTGGATGAGTGCCTTAACAGTCAAATGTGAACTTTCCCACCCCCTGTTCTGCCCAGGTCCCGCCCAAGCCTAATCCCATTTCCAGAAGACTGCGGTCCGTCCATACTCCATTTCCTCTTGCCGTGAACCAGGAGATAAGAACCGGCACTGGGGGCTTGATCAATTTCACACTGCCACGCCCCCTCCGGAATGGAGTAATCTTTGGCTAACTGTGCAATCGAATAGCGCTGTCAGTCAAACCAGCCTGTGACGCTTACCAAAAGTAGTTAAGTTAATGAAAACCCTCCCCCTGCCAACTGAGACAAACCCAAACCGCAAAGCGCAAGAATGACAGCAGGGGGGAAAATCTTGAGAAACACAATCATTGAAACACAGCTAAAACAAACAGGGTTTGCATATGTTTGAAAAGGCTTTAGGGCTGTGGGTTGAGAAACTGTAGGTCCTCAGGAAAGATCAGAGTAGAAGACTACAAACCATTTCTCGATTTCCATTCACTGCCCATAATTACACAATTTATGGTCCTCCAGAGAAGCTCAAGGGTTTCTAAATAAAAGAAACAATTACAAACATGCATAACAACACAACAGAAATAATTGTTCTTGTGTTTTTGCCAAGCTGCCTTGAAACGTTTCATTTGACTAAACTCTGTCCTCAAGCGTCTGGGTCTGCAAATCTGTTGCTTCCCTTTAGATTACACGGTCTTCTGAAGTGCTGTTTGCCAAAATTACACCAATCTAATGTGCTGCTTGAAAGAGACCAATCGAGTCAGACAAGTCCGTTTATAAATGCAAACTCAAGTCTACCTTTTAACATGGCAGAACATGTGACTAGCTGTAACACGCTTTTAAAAATAAAGATGCTTCACGATGCCATAGAAGAACTGAATGGTTCTGTAAACAACTTTTAACATATGAAGAACCTTTCTGTTTCAAAAAATATATAAAAGAAGCCTTCCGCTTAAAGGCAGGATAGGCAGGAATTATCTAAAAAACTTTTTTACAAATTTGTTTAAACTGTCTTTATATACCAATACATAAGTAAAATGTAAGTACTCTGAAAAAGAGAGTATAAAAATTGAGTTTCTGTAGAGCTCTCACGACTGTTTTAAACACAGTTAATTTTTCCAATCACTCCACCCCCTCCCTTCTGGGTTTCTTCTAAAGCCACGCCCCCAAAACACATGAACACGCGACGCTGACCGGCTCTGCACCTGCTGGGAGAAGCGTTTACCTGAGACGAGAGGAGAGGAAGGAGCGCGGTGCATGTAGTAACATCATGTCAGTATCACATGTAATAATACACCTAACTTTATGACTATGAATATAAACAAATAGGATGGCTTTTAGTACTCACTATTAAGCTAGCATATCGATACTGGTAAAGTTTAAATTATGTTTTGTTTGATTTGGTAAAAAACAAGCTAGTTATATTTATAAGACAAAGCTAAAAACAGGTTGCAAGTTTTTTTATTACCATCAGTTACACTGTGATGAAGGTGAATTTCGTGAAAGATTTATAACATATACGGCATTTTGCATGTAAGAGTTTCCGTGATAAAAAGCATTGTTGACTCTGATGAGGACTACACTCCGGACACAATACCGCTAACACATCGTCGACTCGACGAAAAGCCGCGCGATATTTACTCTCTATTTACTCAGCCTTCGCTGACTGCATATGCAGGTACTGTGAGTTCTAAATGCTCTTTCTCTGCCTTGTGCACGTTCAAATCAATCGGGTGTGCGCATGTGTGGGCAGATCCCATAGCAACAGGGGTGGTGCCATGGTCGCGTGAGAGAGTGATAGTCGCGCAAGTCAATCATTTGTTTCGTCCCAAATGGACATGAAAGGTCTACAGACACTCGAGTTGTATACTCTCTTTTTCAGAGTACTTACATTTTACTTATGTATTGGTATATAAAAGACAGTTTAAACAAATTTGTAAAAAAGTTTTTTTTAGATAATTCCTGCCTATCCTGCCTTTAATATGCCAGGGCTCCCTTGCAAAAGAGATTTGAATATCTCAATGGGACATCACCTGGTAAAATAAAGGGTAAATAAAAATAAAAAATAATAGTTCTTTGAGAAACACAAAATAGTTCTTCTATGGCAGTGATTCCCAACCGGGGGTACGCGTACCCCAGGGGGTACGTGAAGAGTCTCCAGGGGGTACGCGAAAAGATTTAGATTTTGCTTTGATCTCATTTACTTTTAATAAAAATATATTTTGTTCGTCCAGTCATTGACATAAGATTGATTTTTGTGAGGAAAGCATTGTAAAAAGGACAACTTTAAATGTAATTTTAATCTTATTAATATTATTAGCCGTCGTGAGTAAATGCGCTGCATGCTCCAAAACGCATTAGCGATGTCCAACTCAAGAACGATTTGCGTGTGATTTACTACAAAAGCGCAAATAAAATACATAGGCACAATAATGACATAAGCACATTTCCATAATGACCATTGCAGTCTACTAAGAGCAGCGCAAATTAGTACAGAGACCTCGGCAGGACATTGCAATGAAAATGCAGACTGCCGAGTGTGAAAATCCAGCTAAAAGCACACTAAGAACCGGAGGACGGAGGACAAAAGATGACGGGTAAAAGAAGTTTTGAAAAACCTGATTTGACTTCTCCTCGTGACTTCTCCTCCTCTTTTCTCCAGCAAATTAAACGTAGCATAGGTTTGGCAAAACTATATATATTTTTTTTAAAAGTATGTTCCTCTGGCAAAATTTAATACTCTCCTCACATTAATGTTGCTTCTAAAAGGAAAACTTCTTCAAATGCATATGCAATAAGGTCGCAAAAGTAACACCTTTTCAGAGCTAAATATCTACTGCGTGTCTTTAGTAAGATCAGTCGTTATGAACGCCAAAACGATGGTTTGCGCCAGCTGTTAGTAATGGTGCGTTCCAGGCAGGTTTTTAAACCCGTGAGTTACGACTTCAAAACCACGACTCACGACCCTATGCGTTCCAGGCAGCCTGTAACTCGTGTTTTTACAACCTTCTACCGGTGAAAGTGCACTGGAACGGCAGTCAAACCCGTGACTTCCCACCCGTGAACTCGTACTAGATCGATGTACTCCCAGTTCAAAGTCGTGAGTCGTGGTTTTGAAGTCGTGAGTTACGGGTTACAGGTTGCCTGGAACGCAGCATAAATCTGGCCCTTAAAGGGGTCATATGATGATTTTTTTTTTTATTTGTGAAATAAGTCTTTGGCATTCCCAGAGTCCGTATGTGAAGTTTTATCGCAAAACACCCTACAGATAATTAATTATAGCATGTCAAAATTGACATTTTATAGGCCTGAGCAAAAATGTGCCGTTTTTGGGTGTGTCTTTTAAAATGCAAATGAACTGATAAAATGCAAACACTGATCGCAATGATGGTTGTTTGTTGAAATAAACATGCTTCATCAGTCAGTAATTTTTACTTTAATGTTTAAAATTAAGTTATTAATTAATTAATTAATATTACTAATTATTTGTCTTTAAAACACAACTTTGGTTTAGTTTTCGATGAAGGGGTACTTGAGCCTTACTGATAGGGCTGTGGGGGTACTTAGGGCTAAAAAGGTTGGGAACCACTGTTCTATGGCATCACTCTGAAGAACTATTTAAAGGGATAGTTCACCCAAAAATGAAAATTCTGTCATCATTTTCTCACTCTCATGTTGTTAAAAACTTGTATAATTTTCTTTGTGATTAGCATGAAGGAAGATATTTTGAGGAATGTTTGAAACCAAACTGATTATGAGCCCCATTCACTTCCATAGTAGGAAAACGAATACTATGGAAGTGAATGGAGCTATATAAATGTATAAAATGTTTAAGAAAAGAGAATTTTCCTTTTTGGATATACTATCCCTTTAAGTACCTTTATTTTTTAAGAGCGCATTAACAAGTGCATTAATGGATGTGGCAGATGCTTTTATTCAAAGTGACTAATAGTACATGCAAGCTTTGAAGAATTCCAACATTATGGATGTGACATTTGCAGTCAAACCTTCTCAAAGAATGTATTGATAATCAATATATTGAACCCACTGTTTATATTTTCTTAAACAGCTGATGATAGTGTCCAGACAACCAAAAATATCAATCTATACTCATGTTTTCTATTTAAGGTGAGGGAAACATGCATTTTGGGGCGGCAGTGGTAATGTAGGTTGTCTACAAATCGGAAGGTTGGTGGTTCAATCCCCGGCTCCAACTTACTAAGTGTCGAGGTGTCCTTGAGCAAGACACCTAACCCCAGCGCTATATAAATGCAGTTAATTTACCATTATGGATGTGACAAAATGAAGTTTTTGGGAGACAATATACTGTGTAGTCAATGACGTCAATTCCAATAAGCAATAGGTAAGATTGGGCTGGATGAGTGCCTTACCAGTCAAATGTGAACTTCCTCACCCCCTGTTCTGCCCAGGTTAGGCCCAAACCTAATCCCATTTCCAGTAGACTGTGGTCTGTCCACACCCCATTTCCTCTTGCTATGAACCAGAAGATAAGAACGGGCACTGGGGGCTTGATCAATTTCAAACGGAAATTTTGGCCGTGGGCGTGAAAAACAAAAAATGGTGATAAAACAGCTGATGATAGTGTCCAGACAACAAAAAATATCAGTCTATGCTCATGTTTTCTAATTTAGGTGAGGGAATTATGGATGTGACAGAAGTTTTTGGGAGATAATATACTTTGTAGGAATTCAGTAAATTAAAAGACACAGACAAGCAATAATACCCAAATGGAGAAACAAATATTTTGTTCTATTAAAATTTTGTATACGCTTTTATGAGGAAGTAACAAGTCTGAAATTCTGAAATTTACATAAAACATAACAAACTTAACATAAAAAACATTTAACAGAAACTTTGCATTGGTATTTAAGCCACCAAACATTGACATCTAAGATATCAGAAAAACTACTTGTTTTTATCAAGGATGACATTTGCATTGACTTGCCACTATACATTTTATCAGTATCATATGTGTTTTCGGGGAATCGCATGTACAACCTTTATGCTGCTAACGAGTGAATCTACTAGATGAGCTACAGTATAGTAAAGTAATGGTCCTTTAGACTAAAAGCATGTAGCAATGCAATGATAACCTAGATTCTGAATTAGGGTTAGCCAGTGGTTTAAGTGGCCCAAAAGAGGTGCCGGTACTCTATTATTATTATAATTTTTTTGCTGATTCGCCTCCTATATTGAAGGGGTTTTATATTCAGCAGTCAACAGACGACCTTGTAAAAAATAATAAATCCTTTTATAAGTTAGTGGATTTGCTTGAGCTAGAAATGTCTATTGAACATAAATAAAATGTGCAAAAGGTAGATATGTGAGTAAAATTTGGTTAAAAAGCATGGTTAAAGATAGAAAGAGCTTGAAAAAAACTTTAAATGACACCAAGACCATGTCCATGGGTTCAAAAATAACAAAATACTGGAAAAGTCATCACTTTATTTTGTCCCATTGTTTCCCATTTTGCGGGTGTTAAAACTCCCGTGGTCGTTGTCGTTTAAATTAATTGAAATTTCGTTCACTTGTAGTTTAGCAATAAAACTAAATGTTTATTACAATTTCAAGAATGTTTTTACTCTGCACATTGCCTGAGGAAATCGGAAGGTGCTTGAACCAAACTGACAGCCGTGACACGGCGGAGATTGTCACGTACCTGCAAAAGGGTAATTTATAAAGCTTGCGTCTGACCTGTAGCCATCATTCTGGCTTGGTGGGATGTCAGGGAGCGAGTCCTCTGATTCTGACCTTGTTCTTTTACTACTCAGAGTCTAAAACAAGGAGGGCATATTAAGTGTTCATTGTATTTTCATTTTAACCGAGCACCTATGGTTGCGCATTTCACACACAAACACACACCTCTCCAGTCCAGACCACACTGACTGACAGTCAGCGGCAAAAGCGACGCATGCGCTTTTAACTTGTAAACGCAAGGGTGTATGGGTAATGTAGTCTCCGCTCTAGGTGGGATGAATTAGGAAGCGTACATTGTGAAGGGCGCTCTGAAAAGCAGCAGCGCAGCCAAAGGATTAAATTAAACCTCTGATTTTTAAACAGATGTGCAAATGAGCGTTCCGGTACGCTAAAAGCACGTTCTGGGCGCACGGAGAGGTGGTGGTACGCTCAAGAGCTATATTTAGAAGTGGCGGTACTGAGTACCAGCGCATTCCGGCCCACTTAAAACACTGGGGTTAGCGATAATTTGTCCTTTTCTAAATTAAAAAGAGACCCAAGTCATTTGTAGACTGAAATGCTAAAACAACATAATTTTAAAAGCATTGCATACCAGCAGAACATTTACTCAACTAAAAGTGTGAGTCAGGTGCAGAGCAACTATTATTCTTACAGATTCATTTGGTGACGTTAGTGTTGTAGAAATGACACATTTTAGCTTTAAAACAAGCATTTTTCGAAATCCAGCTTTCAGAAACTATAAAACCTTTAAACCTTAAAAGGGACATTTCACAAGACTTTAAGATGTCAAACAAATCTAGATAATTTATTATAGCATGTTAAAATGGATACTTTGTATTGGCAAATATGTGCCATTTTTGGGTGTGTCCTTTTAAATGCAAATGAGCTGATTTTAGCACTAAATGGCAGTGCTGTGGTTGGATAGTGCTGATTAAGGGGCGGTATTATTGCCTTCTGACATCACAAGGGGAACCAAATTTCAATGACCTATTTTTTCACATGCTTGCAGAGACAGGTTTACCAAAACTAAGTTACTTGGTTATTCTTTATAACATTTTCTAGGTTGATAGAAGCACTGGGGACCCAAATTTCATGATATGCCCTCTTTTAAGTAAAGAGCTGACTTACCACAACTTTCTCTCCTCTTTTAATGAGAGTTCTTTGTCTTTTGTTTAAAGGCTGTTTTATTGCCCGCAGGCTTTTCTGGATTTGTTTCCATTTAAAGAATCGGTATACCACACAAATCAAGTCTTTCAATAAATCTGTAAGAACTTTCCACCATTTTAAGGAAAAATTTATCACAGCTCAATTTAAATTGCTATTGTAGGTGGTTTGGTTTTCGCTCTCTCTCTCTCTCTCAAACGCACACACTTCTGCACTCACAAATTAAAAGTAAGAATGAGATCATTGGGGGCAGAATTTCCACCTCTGTTTCCCGCACACAAACACTTGTTTTCAGATTAAAAGCCAAATCAATATCCTCTGACCATATGGCTGTCACTGGTCTCTATCAATCACACACACACATACACAATAAGCAGACCTCAATGAGAGATGCCGCATCATGGAGGCATGAAATTGCGGCATCTGTAAGATATAATGTGGGCAATCTATATACATGCAATAAAGTAGCCATCAGACAGAAAACCAGATTGGAGGCAGATGGGTGAGTCTTTGGGTTAAACCACTTCAGTCAAACTATCTACGGGTCCTACTCTTTAACTTTAATGCTTAGACGTTTTGTTTTTCCAGCATTGCTTTTTCTGCTTATTTGCTTTTGTTCAAAATGAATGGTTCTTGATACAGACAAGTAAACTATAAGAAAAGAGCATCACTCCAATGCATGTCCATTATATTATGTGTGACAGTCTGCAGTTCTTTCTCAGATTGTTTTAATGTTTTGTATTAATTGCGGAGATAAACAGCAAATGCGCAATTTACCCTCTCTGCACTTCAACATGTTTTTGTCACAATAAATTGGACATAAATTGCTATGCATGGTTTGTAGTGTCTATGGAAACACAGGACGTGAAGTGGTTGGGGTAGCATGATAACATCAGCTTTATAGGGACTGCACTTATATGTTATACATGTTATAGCTATTCAAATAAAGCATATTGTCCTCCATTCTGTCCCGACAAGGCAAAACCTCTAATCCTTCCCTCTCCCTAAAGAAGCATTGTCTTAAATAGCTACTGAAACTTTGCTGTTATGTTGATTTCATATAAACTCCCTTAGCCTATATCAACCTTATTTTGCACAGGATTGTTTTTTTAAATCTAGGTATTATTTCTTGAAAGAGAAGATCTCATGGTTGCTATCAAAGGCGTCATGCCCATTCAAACTGAGGGGGCACGTGCCCCCTTGGTTTTTTGAGCCAAATGGATTTTGCATGCAACCTGAAAATCAAGCAAGCGTCCATCAATCGGTAACTTGTCTTTTAGTCTGTTTAATATGCACAATATTATGAATTCTGTGCTGCATCCTTGTCACTTTTCAGAGATTTTTGCCGTTATGATAGTCTTTTGAACATGTTACATTACTTTCTGGCGGCAGGCGCTGCAGTCAGAGCAGCCGCAGACGTCATCAGCGTGAGGGCGCTCACGAGCTTTCATGTTGCTGCTGCATTTGGCAATCTTTGGAATTAAAACGTGCAAGAAATGCTCACAACATTTTCAAACCCCAGTACGGTAATGTGCAGTTAACCACCTCTGTGTAGAAAATGTATGGTTTAAAATGTGACCGTCTCGACGTTATTTTTAGAAATTTTTTAAATTTCTAGATTCATCTTCTTGGCACAACGCCAAAGTTCGCCAGAGTTCACGTGGGCGCGGGATCACACATGCTCACATATGAGGTAAAATTGAATGCAAAAATCCGTTCCTCCAATCATTTTATCTAAACGTATTTTTTAAAATCATTATTGAACATTAAAATCAATCACGTTTCTATAGCTTATGTCATTTTCGTTGTTTATATACTTTATGGATTTAAAATGACATTAATTTCATAATGCAGTTGTTGTGCAAAATGCATTAATGACACAATTAAACAAGTCATTAAACAAAACTTAAATAAATAAAACATGTCGTTTCTGTTTTAAATATGATACCAATATCATGTCATTATTCCGATTGAATAGTATGCAGGGCCGGCCCTGGGCATAGGCGGAATAGGCAAATGCTAAGGGCGCCGCCGACCCCTTGGGGCGTCAGTGCGCCAAAATTATATATTTTTTTAATATATGTATATAAACATTTAACTATAAATGTTTAATTTTGCACAAGAAAACAGCAGTAATTAATGAATTATTAGTAGCATAGTATCTCGGAAGATCATGCTGTTAAATAGCTCTGTGGCTATACTGCACTGAAGCGGCAGTTTAAAATATAAACCCAGAAATCAGCCAACGTCAAGAACAAGAAAACGGAAACAACAATCAGACAGAGACGCGGAATTTACATAATGTTACACAGACCATGTTTAAATTTCAATGTTTCTGCAAAGAAATACCAACTTGTTTACTTTGTTTGGTATTAATAAGCTGCGCATTGGAGTGCTGGCCGCGGTGCTGAAGACGCGCTCGGACGGAGTACTGGTGGCAGCACAGATATTTACGTGCAACCTATTGGAAACTATTATTCGTTATTATATAATTATTATTCGTTATTTTACTTTATTACTTCCACTTTAGAAGAGTTCAGCACTTTTTTATTTTAATATTTCTCTTTATATAAATACTATTTTGTACTTAAATCTATAATTTCATTATTTTACTAACCCAACTAACTCATCTGCGCTTTCCGATAGGTTGCACGTAAGGGGAAAAGTATAGCTTTCTTCCCATTGAGAAGAGTTCTGCACTTTTAAACTTTAAAAAAATATCTCTTTACAAAAAAACTTTTTTCTTCTATTTAAAAGCTGTAATTTCGTTATTTTACTAACCCAATTAATGACTCCTCCGCTTTCCAATAGATTGCACGTAAATATCTGTGTATATGTGCCATCACGCGTCTTCAGCACTGCGGGGAGCAGCCAGCACTCCAATGTGCAGCTTATTAATACCAGACAAAGTTGGTATTTTTGTCCAGAAACATTGAAATTTAAACCATGGTCCGTGTAACGTAATTTAAATCCCGCGTCTCGGCCTTATTGTTTTTTTTTTTTGTTCTTGACGTTGGCTGAATTCTGGGTTTATATTTTAAACTGCCGCTTCAATGCAGTATAGCCACAAAGCTATTTATCAATGAGCACAATCTCCCGCGACACTACAACATGCTACTAATAATTCATTTATAAGAGCTGTTTTCTTGTACAAACATTAAATATTTTAAGTTAAATGTACAGTGTAAAAAAGACAAGATTTTAACAATGTCAAGATCAAATGCCTGAGTAACAGGGTATTGTGTGTATGTGTGCATGTGTGTGTTTACAGAATATTTATTTAAGTTTATGAACAAAATTATTGGAACACAATTATGATTCTGTGATTCTAAAGGGCACCAGGTGAAATCTTGCCTAGGGCAGCAAATTGGCCAGGGCCGGCCCTGAGTATTTGATATGAAAGTGAGTCAACACTTTTATTTTGGAGTTTTTTGCTTGAAGGCAGGGGCGCTCATATTGTTAGAAATGTAAGTGCCATGGAAAAGACTGAAAGCTCTATAATATAATTCGTTTGATGTATGTGTATGCACAAATTTCTGTGAACTGTGCACACTCTGCCCCCTTAAAAAAAATTGGTGCATGACCCCGCTGGTTGCTATAAGTACAAATAAAGAGTTTGGTTCCAAAAGGCAATAAATCCATTTTGACTAATTTGGGTAAAAACGTGTTTTCTATACCAAGAAAGTGACAAGATGAAAAGCAATATTTTCTGTGACAAACTTTCACATAGCATCTTTAGGTTATAATAACATAAACATTTAAATCCATAATTTGATTTTCAAAGATTTATTATAAAAGCTGATAATTTTTATTTATAAATCCATCACAAGTTTTGTTTTCAAAATGCTATAAATCTGTTGAATCAATATATAAATGTGCATTAATCTTTTGCCATGTTACATTCATTTAGTTGACTAGTGGTATACACTGATAAAAAATAAACATTACTGGCATTAATCAAAACATTTACTTTGTCATATTAAAAAGACTGTCATTGCTGCTGTCGTCTGTGAACTTTTTTGACCGCGATCAGCTGTAAAATGTTTTGTTCCTGCTCAATTTTCATCGACTTAGAATAAAATAATGGAAAGTTTTTCATAAGATCCCCTGGGGTCAATGTGTTAGCATGACAGAAGCTTGATGCTGTCGGGAGAACAAGCAACAGCTGGCATTTCTCCTTCGGCCGAGTGCCTCTCACGTAAATTATTCGTCTTTGATGGCTTACGTTTCTTCCCCGCCACAGAAAAATGGTTTATCAATGCCATCAAAGTATTATTTTGTTTTTGTTTATTTGTTGTTCACGAAGAAAAAAGTAGATGAGGAAAACTAGGATTCTGTGTGTATTCAATGGCCACCATTGTTGTTTACAGTGTGTGGAATGGTGCGCTGTGATTTGTTAAGCGGATTTATTGCATTCTGCAGAGAAGGAGGACTGGCGTTTATTGCGTTTTGGGGAAAAAAAGGAGAAAAGATGACAGAATAACACGGCAGATATCAGATTTTGCTTGAAAATGAAAGATTTACTTTTTAATACTGACTTGATACAAATACTGATTTTGGCGGTAACTATTTTTCTTAAAAAATGTCGTTTATCGTGTTTTGGAACCAAACTCTTCAAATATAAATAATTTTCAGACATTACACTAAACATAAATCTCTCTCTACCATTCTACTGTACGATCTACAATTTCTTCACAGCCATCTTCTTTTTCCATTATATTCCTCATTGAAACTCTGGAGCTAGGGTCCCTTCCTGGCATTTTCCAACTGTACACCCTTCCAAAAACCTCAGCTGCTCCCACACTAAGCCTCGTTTTTGGCTCCATGGGCCCTGAGCTCGCCCGAGGCCACTGTGTATGTCTAAGACCTCAATAAAGACTCGCACCATTAAAGCTTTAGAATAAAACCTTCTGCTTCTGATCAAAGACAGCCAACACATCTAAAAGTCAATGACTCACAGATGAAATATACAATATATTTTAAAAATGTACGATTCTCGAGTTACCAAAGGAATATTTATTGCCTGCAAATCAATAGAAGATTTTTGACTTGTGTCTCCAAATACTTTAATGGTTTTGGAACGCCTGCGCCAGACTTCAGCCTCACAACGACTCTAGATTCACAGAGACTTACAGTTGTTGGACAATTGCCATGCGATTACTTTATACAAAGGGGGGAGAACAGTAATGTGCAATTTGGTGTGTTGAAATCGGAGATGTTTCTTTATGAAAACAGCTAGTGTCAGGCACAAAGATCACAGGACTGTTGATATACAGCAATTCTTTGTGAAAGCACAAAGGAAATGAATGCGGCGTGCCTGCGCTGCTGTAAAATGACATGTGTTTGCCATTATTGAAAGCTGTGATTATATCAGGTCTGAACAAGCTCTCAGATTGACTATTTCCTGTATTATATGAAAGCGTATGGACGTCATTATCTTATCTAAGCGAAGGTTTTAGGTCAGATTTTCTGTCGTTGTTGTTTACACTCATTACCGATGCTGTGAACACGAACGCCAGATGCTTTCGGCTGAGGCGGATGCACTGTTGCTTTTTGAAAAATTAAAATCAATATCTAATTTAAGGCAGTTTGAGAGCACGACATTAAACTCCACGTGTGTTTTCGTGCCTGTTAAGAATGAATAAAGATCAATCACAGGTTCAATCAAACCCTTATAATGGAAATGTCAACGCATAGTTTTGAATTGCATTATTTTTACACAAAATCCCAGAAATCTGGTCCTGGGTAGTTTGCAATCCTGAGAAAAATATGCTAATTTGGAGTTGTACAAAATGTCATATTTAAAAAAAAGCTCAGCTGTGGTATTCAAGCTAAATCTTAAGTTAAAAATGGTGCTGACAAGAGAGTTATTCAACCATTCGAACGAAACAACAAGATCCTCTGGGGTCAGTAACACAAGACATTTTGGCATTTTTGCACCACTGACCCCAATCAGAAAAGAGGTTTGAGCAAGAACACATTTATTATTAAACAAAAAAAAAA
Source organism: Paramisgurnus dabryanus (assembly GCF_030506205.2). NCBI lineage: Eukaryota > Metazoa > Chordata > Actinopteri > Cypriniformes > Cobitidae > Paramisgurnus > Paramisgurnus dabryanus. Next base: position 13,059,147 of record NC_133342.1, on the reverse strand, counting down.
ATTGAAAACAGGAAAATGTCAAATTTTCTGGTGAAGCTTCTCACATGTTTTTTTACTCAGAAAGCAAAGGACAGGCTTTACAAGTTGACACATTGTAAAAAAATTATGTTCAATCAGCATATATGTTTATGTTACTTTTAACAATTTCAACTTGTTTTTATAAGTTATGTCAACTTATCACAAACCAAAACATTAAATAGTAGGTTGAATTGACTGGCAAAAGCTGCCATGTCATACCTTTACAAAAAGGCAGTAAATCACATTCCTGCTCATATTCCTTCACCTAGGAGTCCGTTCAGCCACATCTCTTGCAAAATTAAATATAATAATAATAATAAAAACGAATCTTCCTAAGGAATATTCAATTTTCTTAAAAGAAAAATCCAGATAATTTACTCGCCACCATGTCATCCAAAATGTTGATATCTTTCTTTGTTCAGTCGATAAGAAATTATGTTTTTTGAGAAAAACATTTCAGGATTTTTCTCATTTTAATGGACTTTAATAGAGCCCAACATTTAATACTTAACTCAACACTTAACAGTTTTTTCAACGGAGTTTCAAAGGACTATAAATTATCCCAAACGAGGCATAAGGGTCTTATCTAGCAAAACGATTGTCATTTTTGACAAGAAAAATAAAACAATATGCTCTTATAAACCACAACTTTTCGTCTAGGTCCGGTCCAGCGTGACCCAACGTAAATGCGTAGTGACGTAGGGAGGTCACGTCTTACATTTATAAAACGCACATTTGCGGACCATTGTAAACAATTAACTGACACAAAGACATTAATTAGTATCAGTTGACATACAACAACGTAGGAACGGTCCTCTTTCAACACACTTGTAAACACTGGGGCGGAGTTTCGCGTTCGTCCTCTGTGACCTCTGGACGTGATGACGTATTGCGTGGGGTCACGCTGACGCATCACGACCGGATCTAGACGAAAAGTTGTGGTTTAAAAGAGCATATTTTTTATTTTTCTTGTCAAAAATGACAATCGTTTCGCTAGATAAGACCCTTATGCCTCGTTTGGGATCGTTTATAGTCCGCTGAAACTCTGTTGAAAAAAACTGTTAAGTGTTGAGTTAAGTATTAAATGTTGGGCTCTATTAAAGTCCATTAAAATGAGAAAAATCCTGCAATGTTTTCATCAAAAAACATAATTTCTTCTCGACTGAACAAAGAAAGACATCAACATTTTGGATGACATGGTGGTGAGTAAATTATCTGGATTTTTCTTTTAAGGAAATGGACTAATCCTTTAACAAATTGATATTGTCTGCATTTCCACATATTCTATCTTAAAATAATGTATCTCAACATGTCAAGTTTAGGAATTGCGAAAACTTGTAACTTTGTATAAGCACTTCTTGTATTATTGCCTCCCTATTACAAATCGCTTTATTGTTTCCTATTCTTTTTGAGTCACTTTAGATATTTGCATCTGCTAAATGCCTAAATATAATGTAAAATGTTTTAACTTGCTGCATTTTTTTACAGTGCATTTATTTTAAGGGACAGCAAGTAGGATTTACCCCATCTAGTGGTTAAATTGTATTTTGCATTCAAACGAATAGTGCTCTCTAGCACCTCGCTTTTCCAAATGCGTGTTGCAACTGCGGTAGCCGTTATGTAATCACTGATCTCCGTGTCCGTTTCAGCTAGTTCACGTGTTCTGAATGAAAACGCGTTGTGGAAACACGTTGGTAGGCTAGTACTTTTTGTCCCTCTCTGCTATTATAGTTGATCAGTATGGTGAAACAACATGGAAGCCTCCTTGGACTTACCCGTTCAATGTAAGTAAAGAGAAGAAAAGCTTACAAAGAAAAGTCAGATCATCGGCAGAGGTCATTTGACACCAACGAGGACACATTTATGAATAAAGACATTGATTTTGAATAATAAAAATCCTACTTAGTGTCCCTTTAAAGAATATTTTTTAAAAAAAACAAGAAATCTGTAAATTTTTGCTCAGTTTCATAGTTACTGCATTTAGACAAATTATGTAAAAAAAAAATTTCAGTTAATTACCTTATAATTGGGGAACTGTACCTTTATTGTACCAAGGTATGAGATTTACAACATGAAACAGCTTTCAGTAAAGTTTAACTACTCCTTTCTCTGACAACATTGTTTTTCCAGATATTAAATCACTGAACATCTTTTGGGAGTTTAACTCCAAAAGTGCCACAACATGTAAAAATTGCTTGCAGAGTTTGGCAAACTAGCTTGTTTCCAGAAAACTAAATGAACTCTCAATTAGTGGATTTCTAAGCCAACTAAGACAATTAACAGAAATGCAAAAGGTTCAGGCCTAAGGGCAATCTGAATTACCCACTGTTCAACATTGGCTTGTATGCCTAACACAGACATTAGCTTTTAAAGGTGCTTCAATTTGCTCTGATAATGGAATGAAAGCTTAAATTGAGCTCCTCCTTGCCTATCATAACAATACTGACAAAATGGTTTTACTCTCATTTCTACTTAGGAGATCATTTCCTTTTAAGGCAAAACCATTGTTAATGTGAATGCATTCAAAAATAAATTCAATTGGTAACACCTAAAAAAAAAATGTGCACTTTAAGTACAAATTTTAGTAGATGAAGCTTACTTTTTTTGGTGATACCAATTGAAGTAATTAAAAAAAAATCACCGTTAATGTTTTACTTAAAGTGAGAAAATATATGTTAACAAAAGTTTTTTATGGCTGTGGCGATAAATCGTTCTGAATGTGATTCTGTGTTTCATGCGCAGCTTGTGCATGTACTACAGCGTTTTGGTCAGTAGGAAGTCCTTATCAATCTAAAATCATTATGAGTTTGAGTAGTTTATTACGTGCATTTAAAAAAGTAACACTCGTTAACCAAAATCATTCAAAATATTCTTTATTATCATGAAAATACCTGAAACAATTTGAAGAACGGCGATATAAAAATTCCTGTAGGCATTTCCTGGAATAGCGTTTGTAATGCTGCTACTTATGTGGAACAAAGGGAGTTTCTGCATGAGAGCGCCCTCTGGCTTTTGGATGTGCCGTGATTTCACTATAATTCATTAAAATTAATTTATTGAGAAACCTCACTGTACGCTAGCACCAGAGTCAATCGGAGTTAACGGAAGAAAGCAACTATGCCCGTATTTTGTGCAGCTTACGGTTGCAATAACCGGCGCAGTATTGATTCCAGATCACATGGGATTACATTTCACAAGTAAGATTGAACAATCATTTTGGTTATTTCACGTTATTATTTATAATATTATGTCAATGTTCAGCAGGAACTGGTACTCTCTCTCATGATCTCTCGCTGTTTTTTCTTCACATTTGAAGGTTTCCCAGTGATACAAGCATTAGGAGGCAATGGGAAGTTGCTATAAAACGGGAGGGTTTTTTGTGACAGAGTCGTCAAAGGTCTAGTAAAGAGTATAGAAGAACAAAAGGGGGAACTCTGATTCGTTTTTGGCCACAGCCACTAGATGGCGCTTCAGTAGCACGGCCGCCATTTTGGAATGAAAATTCTCACAGCCAATTCATTCTCAATTCATTCATATTAAAATCTATTTAATACCTAATTACATAAAATACCTAATAACGTAAAAATTACATAAAAATTGGGTACTTTTTAAGTAAAAGAAAAAAAGTAGATGTTTAATGTACTTAAACATTAAATATAAACCAAAAACTTGACATTGTGAAATGTAGTGGTGTAAAAATTATGATAATATGCTTTGGAATATAAGTTTTCCAAAGAAAAACACTGATAAAATACAGATAGGCTACTTGAAAATTTACTTTTATGTAGAAAGTAAAATACTTAAGTAGTGTCTGCCTCTGTCAATATGCCATACTTAAAGAGCATAATACAAAGTATTTTAGCATGAAAGCAGTATTTTTCAATGTGTGACAGCGTCCTGTATAATAATAACTAAATCTCTACCGCTTATAACACCTTAAACCATGTGAAAATTAGTTAAAAATGCTGTTGTGTTTTTTATTTTGTTATGGTTTTTTATTTTGTTGTAGTGTTTTTTAATTTGTAGTTGTGTTTTTAATTTCTTAGTGTTTTTTAATTTTTAGTTTTGTTTTTTAATTTGCTGTGGTGTTTTTTTAACTTGCTGTTGTGTTTTTTATTTTGTATTTGTTTTTTATTTTGTTGTAGTGTTTTTTTAATTTGCTATAGTGGTTTTTAATTTGCTGTAGTGTTTTTATTATTGTATCCGTTAGTTTTCTTATTATTATTATTCCCTTTTCTTTTTCTTTTTCTTTTTCTTCTTTTTCTTTTTCTTTTTCTTTTTCTTCCGCCATTGCGTCTATGGCAGCCCATAGCAGCTTACATAGGAAAGTTATGAAATTTTGCACACTGATAGAGGACTGTCCAAAAAGTCTCCACAACAAATTTGGAGTCTTAATCTCTAACCCGCTAGCGCCACCAACAGTCCAAAGTTGCACTTATGTTTTTGCTTATAACTTCTGATCCATAAGTCCTATAAACAAAATTCTTGCTTCCTCTGATTCCTTGGCTCAAGACGATTGGACCCTATGACGTCATTTTCCGTCATGAAAAATTTTCCGCCATTTTGATTTATTCATTAAACCTACTTTTGCGAACTTGTCCTAGAGCTTTTGCCCAATTTCCACGAAAAACGGTATGTAGCATCTGGAGACACTCAGGGCAAAAAGTTATTAAAATAATTTTGATAAACCATTCCGTTTTCGTATAGCGCGTCAACAAATTTTACGTAGAGAGCAAAAAAACAGGTTTTAGTGTGTATCTTCGCCAATCTTATGTCTATTGATGCCACACTTGGTAGATGTGATGCCAGTGAGGATCTGAGGGGGCATGCAGAGTTTCGTCACAGCGCCACCTAGTGGTCATACGAATGTTGTACATGCTTATAACTTTGGCTCTGATCTGTGTTTTTTTACGGGACTTGTTTCGCTGAAGTCCAGAATAGTTGCCGAGTCCAACGTTACCAAACATGCCAGATTTCGCTTTACGGTTAGCCCTGCGCAGCAAAACAGCACTTAAAAAACACGTGCGAATATCTTCGCGAGCGTAATTCTGATCGACTTGAAAACATCATAGGAAGAATATTGCATTACCTTCTGAACAAAAAGTTCGATTGGCATTGTATTAAAATTTTCATCAGAAATGGCTGAAAATTGCAAAAAACTAAAAATTACCTTTAAATTTTGTGTTTTTACACATAAATGGTTATAACTTCGTAACGCAAAAAGATTTTTTCACCATAATTGATACGCTGATGTACGACCACAGTCTGAGGCTACACAAAAAAATTGTATGGTTGCACCACTAGTTGGCCTTATAATTTAACAAAACCTTTGAAATCAAGCCACTCTATGGTCATACAACTGTTTCTTCACTAAACTAAAGTGTATAGTCATAAAACTAGCTAGATGTAACATAGTTATGACCTGAGGTTGCATGCACAATTTTGTCATTGCGCCACCTACTGGTTTTGAGATAGAATATGGCATTTTTTTTGCCTAAAACTACTGCAACAACACATCTAAAACCATGAGTCATCATGGATTATTCCTTTCATGGCTTTGACTATAATCACTAGTGGATGTCCATTTACTCTCTAGCAACCAATGAGAATACGTTATCAACCCTTTTTGCAAGAGCTTTTTCTCTGCATCAGAACATCGCAGAGACATGGGGGTGGGCTCTTTTGACTCATTAACACCACTGTAACATTTTGTGAGCTGAGTATTGCCACTAGAAGCACCACTCATTTTTACGTCAGTGTTCTAATTATCAATGCTCGTCGAAAGAGAGGGAGAGATTTCACTAAATGAGAACACAGCTTTTTTGCTGATAACTGTTATATTGTTTTGTCTGAAATCAAGAGATTTTCTTAGGTACTTTAAACTGCTCATCCGAAGTCAACTTTACTTTCTGCTGTGCCCTTTTTGGCTTGACCCCGGTGATTGCTGCTTGCAGCTATATTTTAAATTTGTTGTTGTTTTTTTAATTTGTTGCAGTGTTTTTAATTTGTTGTGGTGTTTTTTAATTTGTTGTTGTTGTTTAGTAATTTGTTGTTGTGGTTTGCACTTCAGGGCCACTGTAGTAACGCGCATTTGCGCGATTAATCGTTACAGCCCTATGTTGTTAAATGTTACCAATTCAAGTAATTATTTTAAGTAGATCCAACATTTACTTTTTACAGTGTAGCTCCATAGCTGACATGTGGCGTGTACAGTCAGACAGCACAGATTTCCTCCTCTGGCCCCAATATGTCATAGCAAGTACTTTGTCATCGATGCGGTGTCAGTGTGGGCTAACACATCTGTCACAACAAACACTTTCTCATATTTTGTCATTTTTGAGTCATGGTTGTTCTTCCAAAACCGACTTATTTAGTTTTTTTCTTTTCATTAAATGTCTGGATGGTTTTGGAAACTGTATGAAGAAGAAATATATAAAGTGTTATTGCCATCCTGCCCATATTGAATAAAAAAGAATTGAGTTCTGTATAAAACCCATATATTTTCAGTTATATTGTAAAACATTGTTTTGCTGTTTAAAGGTGCAGTGTGTAAATTTTAGGAGGATTTCTTTGACCGAAATGCAATAAAAATCCATAACTATTTTTCAGTGATGTATAAACACATTACAAAATAAACTGTATTATTTTTATTACTTTAGAATGAGCAGATTTTATCTACATACACAGTTTCCTTTAAATTGAAGTCGCCAATTTGCGTTGCAATGTTTCAACAGTATCTGAGAAACTGCTCTACAGAGTGCATTTTGTCACTGTGTTGTCTCAGACAACAACATGTTTGTCCTGTGGCGGCTGCCATAGCTTCTTTATGAGCTTTGAAAGGGAGTGGTGGACTGAGCCGTTGGTTGCAATTCGCAAATTTACCATTACATTCTGCTAAAATCTACAGACTGCACCTTTAATCTGCATTATTCATTTACTTATTAATTGAAAAATAACAAATGGCACATGTGAATTTATCCATTTATGAAAAACAAAGCACTTAAAAGTTGAACTACTCTAGGAAGTCTGTTTATTTGAAATGGGTACAGTCACAATCCTTTTAGGTGTTATAATTTGCATGTAATGGTTACACTTTTGTAATGTATACATTTATTTTATACAGATAAAATGAAGCCATTTTCAGATTTTATCAATTAATTCAGTCAAGCATCACACACATCTGCAGGTGTATAGTGTATCATATTCCTTTTTGTTTACAATGAGGTCAATCATCACCTGTCACAACTACACAGTCTCACCTCATGGCATCATTTTTTGACGAACTGGGGACTTCAATACTATTACGTCCGTTGCATTCTCTTTCCTATTTTCTTACCATTTTCGCGTCGGTTTAAGGTTAGATTACGCAAAATTAAACAGTGTACGCGAAATTAAACAGTTGTCACCTGGCGTTGGGGTTAGAGTTAGGTACGCGAAATGAAACAGTTGTCACCTGGCGTTGGGGTTAGAGTTAGGTTTGGGTAGGGATGTCATTATGTAAATCTAACCCTAAACCGACGCGAAAATGGTAAGAAAATAGGAAAGAGAATGCAACGGACGTAATAGTATTGAAGTCCCCAGTTCGTCAAAAAAATGACGCGAAAGGTATACCCTCCGCGTCAACATATTGACGCATGATCAAGTGTCGTCAAATTTTGACGCCATGGGGTGAGACTGGGTTGGTCACAACTGCCTTGCATCTCAAATGACAAATTTCACTGCTGAAGTTGGCATCAGGTATTATATACACACTTATATAGTTTACACTAGTTCAGTCTGTGTCATCTCAAATTGCTTTGAACACAATCTAGGATGATCAAAAGTACACATGCTGTGATATTTACATAATGAAAAGCCAGGCTACAATTTAAATGATAACTAGACAGCATCGACAAGACTGTTAAATGCTTTTTACCACTCTTCAAAATCATTTGACCTTTGACCTTTTATCATTGATAAGATTCTTAACAATCAATCTTATTGATCTAGCTGAATAGTTAAATTTATTCAAGCCATTAATAGATTTGAGTTATTGATAAAACAGACAGGTAACATGATGTTTTTTTTTTACTGCTCATATTGTGTACTTTATGTGCGTTTTTATTTTTGTTGCTTATTTATTGTGTAATAATCTTGACCTTGCATGGCACTTTGGTCGGTCTCTACGTTTTTAAATGTGCTATAGAAATAAATTTGCCTTACATTCATCCATCAATTTTACTCGCATCACATTCATAAGATTGTATACAGTATGTAAAACAGATTTACAGACCTGTTCCTTGGTCTGCATGTCCTACTAAAAATGTTTAAAAAGCTGTAACTGGGATGGTACCCTGTAAAAAGCTCCTAATATGTATCAAATAAAAACAAATATGTATACATTTGTATATATGTATACATTTGTATATATATATATATATATATATATATATATATATATATATATATATATATATATATATATATATATATATATATATATATATATTTGTGTTGCTAACTCTTACGTCGCCTCGTGAACTTGTAAACTCTGGGTTCAAATTTTAAGGGCTGTCATGACTATTCGTTTGCAGAATAAAAGTTTTTGTTTGCATAATTATTATACACAGTACATCAACAAATATTATGTATATAAAAATACAAACACGTACAGTATGTATATTTTTATTTTTATATTTTTATTATATAAATTATATGTAAATATACAAATGTTTATACACATGCAAATTTTTCTTAAATATATACATGCATGTGTGTGCATTTATATATACATAATTATTACACACATTACACACACATTTAATATGTAAACAAAAACTTTTATTCTGCAAACGATTAATCGCGACTAATCGTTACTGTGCATTCACATGAGGCGTAAGCGTTAACGCTTCCCATTTACTTTTAAGGGGTGACGTCAAGGGTTTGCCGAACTGAATTGTGGATCCGTCGCGCTGCGTCAGTGCCGTTGCTCGCGCCAGAAGTTTAATATTTCTCAACTTTTCAAGTGGCAACTCGTGCGTCAGCCAATCAGATCACCTCATGCAAGTAACCTAAGCAGAGCCAATCAATTATGTTTATGGAAGATTGGAGCATAGGTTGCGGCCACTGTGATTGGCTGTTGGCCACGCTTCAGACAAGCCTTCCGTCAAGCATTAACGCTTTTGCCCTGTTAGGCAGCTCTAAAGTTTTTCACTCATGCTTTCTGGTTACGTTTATCTTGCAAACATGATATATTCGACATAACATCAATAGACCAAAAATTTAGGAAATATGCTATAGACATTTCTGATAAAAAAAGTCTTACTGTTAAATGTAAGAAATGAAAGAATGAATACACAGTGGCTGGATTTTAATAAATACTTTTCTGATTGTGTATGTGTGTGCAGTCAATCCGGCTGTTTGTTTGTTGTGTGTTTGAAGTGCCGCGTCAAAGTCAATTAAATAAAAGGACACATCGCAGCTGTGATGCAGATGGGAAGCCAGATTCACAAGTCTCTCTAAATATGGCGATGACATCCAGGAGTAATGCTGCGGATTAAATTAGTGCTTATGGTGCAAATTTTTTCTATTTAAACAAACAAACCAATGTCATGCACAAATGCTTTATTTGAGATCATAAACTCCAAGACACAGGTTTTTATGATCAAGCGTGCGTGCAGTATAAATGCATGTAAAATAAGCTCAACCTTGAACACACAAAAACATCAGGTAATGAGCATGCTTTACTGATGTATATATACAATAAAAATTCCTAAAGGAATAAAAAGGTATGTTTAAGTGGTTTGATAATGTTTTAGGAAAGTCTCTTCTGTATGGGTCCTTTAAAGTTAGCTAAAGACATAACACATTGAAATTCTAAGAGACCAATGGTTGTTTTATCTGAAAGCAAACCAATGGAAGAGATGCAAGTGGAAACCATTTAAATATTAAAATGCCTGTACCCAAATATTCATTTTGGAGTATCTATGAAGTTTGGTACCTAAAATAGAAGTAATAAAAGAGAATCATGCATGTAGGATCAGTTTGGGACATCTTTACATTTCTTTGGGACGGGACCCTTTAAAATGTACAGGTACATTTGTATGCCCATATAGGGTACCAATATGTACTTTTAAAATCATAATATGAACCCTTTAGGTACAAATGTTTGACTTTTTAAGAGGTCACCGCCCCATTGACAGCTTTTGTGCATTTCCTTCGGAGAGTGTACGGTCCCTGACCGGAAGGGGGCCCATTGCCGATCAGAACCTGTGGGGGTCAAACACCCCCCCCCAATGACCGGAATAAGGCCACAAGTGACTGCATTTCAAAGGGCTTGATGTTAATAGCAGTTCCTCTGGCTAGGATTATTTTTCAGACACTGCACATTACAAATTCATTTCGACGGTGTCTGCAAAAGAACTTATTTTTCGTAAAAAGTCTGAAAGCATTTTAATGACTTCAGAGCAAGAAGAATACGAGAAGAATTTGGTGGCTTTCCACGTGCAATCCCATATGGCCATCTTCTGTTGCCGTAAAAGGAAATATTCAAAACCTTGGTCTATTTTTATTCAGTTATTTGTGCACAGGTCCATTTTCACGGCTTAGCTTTAATGGTGAAAATCAATAGCGATATCCAAGAGATTCCACGGAAAAGAGGGCTGAAATTCGATCAGGTATTCTCGAACGTGAAGCCTTGAAATCCGCTTCGGCTATCCATCATGCTTTGAGCCACATAAGACATTACAGCGTGACCAAAAGAAAGAGACAAAGATAAAAGAGAAAAATGAAAACGTATAAAGAAAACCCAGTAGCTTTTTAGAATCAATATCCATTTCCAAAAGCTGTCACCTTGTTCTTTAAAGCAACTCTCCAAAGTTAGTGAATTTATAGGCTAATACCAAATAAAATTTCACCTTGAACTCAAATGCCTGTATTAATCTTCATTTAGACAGTCAGTTTTTCATCATTTACTCAAAGATTGAAACACCTTAGGCCATGCTCAATGGACCCAGCGACAGGCGTCGTTGGAAGGAAAGCATAAAAAATACGATACTGTATCTAAATTTAATTTAGCAGTCATACAAAAGTTGTAAAACATCTCATACAGTGCTCAAATTTGCAAGATATCATTGCAAATAATACATCTAAAGTCAAGGGAATGCAAATAATATAATACAATTATTTTATTAGCTTTTTCTCTTATTGTGTGTCAAGTACCATACTGCCTGGTAACCAACACTTAATCAATATGTGACATTTGGATTGTGAGTGTAATTAGAGTCAAGAAAGATTTAACACATGCTTATGTGCTTATGAAAACGTTTAAAAAGTCTCAAACCGAGGCATGATGTCATAAAGCACTGTGCTGAATGCCCACACACAACCCAATATGCTATGCCATTAGTAACTGCCTTCCTCCCCTAGCAAAACAAATTATTTTCCCATCCAGTACTGAGAGCTAACCGGGGAATAAACACGTCAATAGTTGGTGGAGCTATCTGTCAGCTGGTCTCTACAGCAGTGTAAAGTCAGTGTACAGAGGCAGTAATGCTATCTTAATGAAATACATGACAGGCCAGACTGCAAAGTAATTATGCTTAAATTTCTGAATACTTTTTGGAATCGAGCTTTAATAATGATCTGCAACAGTACTGCATGTGATCTTTTTCTTGTGCCGTGGAAACTAAAATTTAAAGGAATAGCTCACTCAAAAAAAATAGATTCACCGTTCTATTGTTTCAAACCTACGACTTGTAAGCAATGCGAACTATTCACTCTATTAAAGGTGGGGTGCATGATCTCTGAAAGCCAATGTTGACATTTGAAATCACCTAAACAAACAGGCCCCTATCCCAATAGAATCTGGACCTTCTTTTGATAGACCCACACATACGCAACCCAGGAAACAATGTTGATTAGTAGACACGCCCCTTACTGCTGATTGGCTATAAGGGTGTTTTGGTACTCAGCCCAATTCCCTTTTCCAAAGTGTTTTTCAAAAATCATGCACCCCAGTTATTTTATTAGCTTATCTAGTTCACAAACCACTTTCAGAATCTCATTTTAGCGTCTTTTTTCTTTAAGGCTTTACCATCTCATTATTATTTCGTACAACCACACTTGTACGTTGTTGTAGTTATTGGTTACAAGTGTCAATACCTACAAGTATCCTTTAAATAAATAAATAAATTTATTAATTTATTTAAAGGGTACTGCCCGGGTGTGGCTCATAAGTCTTGAAAAGTGAAGGCTCTGGCTCTTTGATCGCCCCCTGGTGGCTGGCTGCAGTAGAAGTCATAAACCCCACCCTCTCCATTCAAACGAGTGGGACTCTGCTCTAAATAAAAAAATATTTACACTTCCAATAAAAGTTTCCGAAAGATGATTTTGGCCCTTTCAGGTAGTTGATATCACGCTGATATATGTTCAAGTGTTCATTTTTGTGATAAGTTTCATTTTAGCTAGCAATTTAATGCTATAGAAACGGGGCGTGTCATTATTATTGGCGTGGTTGAATTGGACGCGTGAATGTTTGGGCGGAAGTTTGATACCGCGGCTCCACCTCTGGTTCCACGGATGATTCCTTCTGAGCTTGCATTGGCTCCAAACTGAAGTTTTTACTTAAAATGGCGGTGACCATGGTCAGACATTTTTAGCTTTAATTCATTACAATGGAGGGAGGCGACGCCGCGTCGTCCATTTTTTTACACTCTATGGTACTGCCCTACTGACACAGGACCATTTTCAACCTTTTTTGCCCGTGTATAGCAAAAAACTATACTTTATAATATTTTAAACATCACCTTTTTTGTATTACATAAAAATGCGTACAGGCTGACATGAGGATGAGTAAACGATAACCAGGTGATATTTAAGGGTCAGTTTGCTACAACATGTTCTTTTAGGCCTTGTCCACATGGGTATTTTTATAACCATGCCTTTTTTACGTGGTTCGGCCATTCGTCCACACGAAAACGCAGTATCAGGGCACCGAAACCCAACATTTTTGAAAACACCTGCCAGGGTGAGGATTTTAAAAAACGTGTGTTGCAGTGTTGTCGTATACACAGTAAAACTGGGGGTTTTGCCTTGCGACGTCACTTTTGTTAGGCTTCTGATTGGCCAAGGTGGCTTTACAATCTGAGTTATATCGCCACCTGCTGGTGTGGCATGCTCTTGACAGCGCTTGATAGCATGTTTTTGCTTTTTCATTAGGACGGAGATTTCTTTTAAACTGAACATGTATGGACGGGATTTTTTGGGAGAAAAAACTCTGGTTATAAAAAATACCCGTGTCCATGTGGACTATTTGACACATACATGTACGCAGATGTTTGATGCATGCGCAGTGTGACAAAATGTAATGCATCCTGCTGCATACTACACTTTTCAAACTGGGGCCCGCGAGATGGGGGCCCCAGTTTTATGAAATTTTATAATATACATTAATTTATCATGAATTCTGTGTAATTAAACCTAAAAAATAATAAGCCAACTAACCAACAGCACTACTAGGTATAATTTTATATGTTTTGTTTAATAATTTTTTTTTTGTACATTTGTAATAAATTTTATTTCGGGGGGGGGGGGGTAAAAATGCATTGTACACAAGGGGGGCTGCACACTGAAAAAGTTTGGGAACCACCGACATACGCTGATAGTATGTACGTTACAAAAAAAATCCGCCGGTGCGCGCATACTATTTTGATGATGAAATTTGTGTCACTCACATTGTACATGGACCCCCCCCCCCCCGCTAATGTGTTAAATCTTTAATGTCAATGTTTTTGGGCAAACTACTCCTTTATTAACACATTCTCCCGAAGTTTAAAACCCATATGCTGTTTTTTTATGCAGTTCCTGCTAGGAGGCTCAAGCTAAAAATGCTCCTATTTGTGCTGTCTAATTCAAATTATCTATGATAATATGACTGTTTTGAGCATAAAGAAGTGAAAAATGTTCAGAGAATGTTGAGAACGTTCAAACTAAATGTGTACTTGAATAGAAGCAAGGATGTCTCTTTTTGAATTCCAGATGTTCAATGTGGAAGTGAACCCTACTGCATTTCATAGGAAAGAGACTCAAACAAGTAGAGAAAATAATTCAAATATTAAGAATTCTAAAGCGAAAAAGAAAAGGTCTTGGTGGTCTTGGCAGGCACCTCTCCTGGTGTTTCTCAATGGGGCTGGAATGAGCTTTGGGCTACAAGTGCGCCTCCATGACAGTTTTTCAAATGAGAGCCAAACACATTTATCAACGGTTCATTTGACACTGATTACTCACAGAGGGCTGTCCACTACACTTGCCCGGTAAAAAGTGAGAAGGGTCCTAGAGGTCAAAAGCAGTCTCTTATTGCCAACCACCATAATCAGATCTGACAAGCACCGTTCCCGGTAGACAGCAAGGGGACCGGTCCATCATAAGGGGGCGAAGCGGAGGTATAGCAGTGTGTGGATAACCACGGCAACAGATGCGTATTCACACTCTAAATCACATTCCTCTGTCAGTCTAATCTGAAATGGGAATTGATTGTTCCCGTAAAGGCACGGAATTACATTAGGAATGAAGTGACAAAATGAATTTGTACAATCAGCTCTATTACGTCCGCTCGATCAGGATAGAAATACAGCTCTGAAAATAAAATACGCTTCTCCAATGTCACCATCATACAGCCCTTGTGTAAACTGTATAAAATACATCCCACGGTCATAAAACGCAATGATCGTCAAAATAAATCGGGCACAACTTACTGCACGGACCATTGCTTCTGCAATACTTCATCCAGGAAGCTCCAGCCAAATAAAACACAATGTTTATTTTAACCATGATTAAGCTGTTAGTAACCGATATTAAATAATTATCCTCGACCCAAATCAAATCCCATCAATCTTAAAATATTACATTCTGGATGCAGTTCAAATACCGCACTATAAACTATAATATAATACACTATACTATAACTATAATATGTTTTACTCCATTAAGCTACACCCAACCCAACCTTGGTGGAAAAGTGGGCTTTTTGGCAAGAGACCTACACTATAAAATGGCCCCTGGCATTAAACACATTACATACATGGTTGGTTTATTCCTTCTTAAATGTCAATGTGTAAATCCTTAGCAATCTAGACGGTAAGGTCCATCAGTATGAATGCTGTATGGTAAGTTTACCTTCGCATTACACTATATTGCATTTCTCACCTTAGTTCCTATTAGAAGTTAGTCACCTATGCAACCCCCCGCCCCAAAAAAAGGATTAAACCCATACACTATGTATATTACACATCAAGCATGCATTGAAAAGATATAAATTGAAGAGGTATACAGTAAATTCTGTAAGTTGCACTAAAAAGTCATTTTTATATTTGAATTCAGTTTATATCTTGTATACTGAAGTAAGTATGTGTGTTTATACATCTTGTCTTTTTCTTCATGGCAAACTTTAACGACAGGTATTGAAAATATAATAGTTCCTGTCGTCGGTTTCCTGTTTTCTTCCTAAAGTGTCCAGATGTTTCTAGACAGCTAATTACTTTCAGCAGAGCTCCTCCCCTAAGGGGAAGCTTTTAAAGTCAGTCAAACAAAGTATTACACTGACACACTGGCAAGGAGGAAAGAAGCCATTCATATACGGTTCCTATATATATAGTTGATCATGGGTTTGATCCCCAAGAAACTGATACACGCTGATAAAATGTAAATGCACTTTGAACAAAAATGCTTTCCAAATATAAACGTAATGTAAATATCCATATATTTTTTAGGGCACCTATTTCATTGCTAAAACAACGTTATTTTGTGTATTTTGGATAATGAAATCTGTTTGCGTGGTTTATGGTTCAAAAAACACATTATTTTCCACATACCATATATTTTTGTAGCTCCAGATTTTATTCTCTTCCTGAAACGCACCGATTTTGTACAAAACTGATCGATTTGAAAAGTGCTGTGTCTTTGATTGGTCAGCTAATCTGTACGTTGTGATTGGCCTGAATACCTCTGACGTCAGCAGGAAATGTGAATTCTGCTTCTGTGATAGAAAAGCGCATCATTTAATATTTCGACATTTTTCGGGTTATTTCGGGCTTTGCTCGACGCAACAACAAACCGCCCTCGTGCACACCACGTCCTAGCTTTAAAAAAGCCGCTTTACCATAATCACGTCGTAATGCTGTTAACGGTCTATAACCACACTTCACATTTAAGCTTACGGAATTTAAAACAAAGCTAACTTACCTTTAAAATAGCTGAAGACGGCGTGTACGAACATTAAACTTCCTTAAAACAGTGTCCTGTAGATTGGTAAATTCCACCTCGACCTCTAATCACTGAGTTTGAGCCAGTCTGTGTTTGCATGAAGTCAGATGAAACAGGTGGTGCTGGTTCGTTCTAAATGTTCTAATATCCATATTTTACACGATCCATAAAATGCCGCAAAAAAACACATTGCTAGTATCAAGTCACAAATATGCTAAAGACGTAAGACGGGTGAGACGCGGCAATACATCCAATCAGAGAAACTGGTCTATTTTAATTAAAGAAAACATATATCAACTATATTTTCCTCATTTGATTACATTACAAAGTCATGAAACATTCAATGTTTAATTTATTTTAATTATTCTTGATATCAGGCACGTGCACAGATAGGGCTCAACCTGTGCAGAACACATGCCCTTTTTGTCCTTACACTCCGAAGTGCCCTTTTTTGGAGGTGTTTTATTATTATTATTTTATATATATAAATTAATGCTATTGTTAAACATTTACCTCTGTCTGTGTGTTTTACAAATATGTTTATCAAGTAAAATGATTAAAAAACTAAATATTTTTGGATCCGCTCAAACTGTCTGTCAAACATCTTAACTCCGCCCCCTGAGTGCAGCGAGCTGAAGTTCCACAGCAGTCAGAGGCAGCTGAACCTCTTGCAACGGTAAATAAGTATCTTGTTGTTTGAGTACAATGCTGTCTCATTACGAAAGAAACACTAGTATGTATATAACGGCGCATGTTTTATAAATTTGAGCAGAGCCGAATTATCCATAGACGGGATTGGTCGAGTGGGCAATCAGGGGGCACTAAGAGCTCCAAACTGCGACCAAATTGAGTTTTTGACAAAGCGCGAGCAGTTTTTAAACAAGTGTTCACCCATGTGAAGGGCACCCGTGACAACAATACGGAATGCACGGTCGGGTTTTTACCGCTTTTTTTGCATGACGCATCTCAATCGTTAAAATCGTTAAAATGTCTAGCCTACATTAACACCAAAAACATATCAGATTAGAAAGGTCTTAGACATCAGATGCCCAGTTGGGAAAACTGGATAGAGACGAAAACGTGTAAAGGATACAAGTATGTACATTATATTGCCCTGTCACTCATTACAGTATGCAATCTGGATATAATTTATTGTATATGCATGTATCTTATGCATTGAATTAGTCAAGGGAGTTGTATGATTGTTGTATGATTATTTGGTTCATAACTTTTTATTCTGAAATCAACTGCATAGAGTTAAGTCTACTTAGTATTTAGTATATTTATTAGTAATGCAGTTATTTGCACCTTCAAAAGACCAAGGTTCCTGGTCCTCGGCACAGTTTTTGCCAGGTAGGCAGAGATACATGTTGAATATGCTAATGGTATGGCTATAGTATAGTATAATCTCCTATTTTGATCTTTAATCTCCTATTTCCCCTCTTCTCAATCACATATCAATCACACAAACATGTTAACCAAATAATAAAAATGAGCTTATAAAACAAACAGAATACCTTTTTTTTCTTCAAACATATTTTAATGTAACTTTATGTAAGCAGAGGAAAAAATTAAAATTTATATATTCTACAATTAAATAAGAGCAAGTTCACAAGAGCACTTCACAAACACATGACTACAAATAGGCCTAATACAGACAAACACCCAGGATGTAAATTGTTAAAGCCAACTTAAAAGGGCAGATATCGTTTGCACTGTATAATGCCAAGCACTCATAAAATGTAATTTTTCATTCATTAATAGTGATTTTTTTTCAATCATTAATAGCGAATAAATATAAAGCTATTAAGATGATTATTAAGTGATATTTATTTGGAGGGGGTGCCCTTTTTCAGTTTCAGCACATGCCCCTCAAAAGGTCTGTGCACGGCCCTGCTTGATATATATTAAATTAATAAAAAACTTTGTAGGGGGGGCACAACAACCTGTTTGGGGGGCACTGCCCGCGAATGCCCCCCCTTAACGCTGGCCCTGGTGCACATACAGTATGGGTGATTCTCGCAAAACTATACTTATGAGGTGTCATGAAACATTTTGATAAAAATGTAAATGCAAAGTAAGAGTATCAAAATAAGAAGCATACAGTTTCAAACATCTCTTCATTTACTATTTTGCACATGATTTCAAATGACATCATTCAAACCAATTTTGTTTTTTTTCCACATTTAAGGGAAAAATTTTCATTACCGCAACGTGTCCATAACTGGATTTTGGTTCTTTGACATGGAAATATTTATAATAAAAATAAAAAAATTAAAAGCTTCAGTGCATGTTATACTATAAACATTAACAGTAAAGAAACATGTGGTATTTGGTGATCATTGGTAAATGTAGAGACAATAATAAGGAATATAAATGTGTCCAAGAAAAAATTTCTCATCCTCCGCAACAATTTCCAATCATTGTTTAAGCCCTCAAGGAACTACTGTAACATTTACACCAAAAAAAAGGGACATAATTGACTGTGACACTCAAGATGGCTACCAGGTAAGCAGTTCTTATTTTTTCTCTCAAGATAAAAAAGTTAAAATTTTGTTTGTCATAGTACCTAGACAACTTTTTAGTTCTTATAACCGAAACATGAGTTTGTAAATGCTTATATTTAATGTAATATGTTGCGGTAATGATCATTTTTTATAATGTTAATCTAAAAAATTAAAATAATTCTATAGGAAATATTTTTTAAATCTTCTAAAAATAATGGTTATAGTAAGTTCAGACATTAATCTTATATGTGTAAAAAATTGCCTTCAATGGCTTTTTAAAAAAAATCTGATGCTGGACACCTTTTAAGAGTGGATTTCGTGAGAATCACCCAGTATGCATCACATCAACACCAACTGCAGTAGCCTTATAAAAAAGGTCCTGAAATGCACGACTGTCATTGATAAAAGACCTTCTTTAAGAGGTTTTAAATCAAGGAAGAACTGATAGAAGAAAACACAAAAACAACCCGGGTGTCCATAGAGCCATAGCGACAAAAAAGGGTGACGAGAATATTAATCAACACAATGTCACATCTGTCCAGTGTCACCCGACACGCCTCGACTGAGCCGAAAAAAACACAAGGTGAGGGTCACTGTGACAATATTTGTGAAACTTAATAATACCCGAAGGCATTCAACCTCTCTCTTAGCCGTCTTTATCACTCTTTCTCTCTCCTCCCACCTCACATTAAGTCACCAGAGACGTTCTGCATCTTTAAAATGTGTCTCCAATCTGCCATTATCAGAGTGCAGACATCTCTGCTGTTGCTGCAAAGACTTGTGGGGCTTTACGCCCATTCACCCTCGAGGGCAAAATCAATTGGATTGCTGACAGAGGACAATGGCTTTTTAAACTCTTCTATAGAGACTGATCACCACATACAATTGTATCTTGTAGCATGCAAATGGCCAAAGAAACCCATCTAGATACTTTTCAACATGAGGAAAAATGACAGCTTCGTGTGGACTTCTTATAATTTTATATCATAACAATATAGAAAAGCATTATTAACTGCTATGTTACTGAAGACACAGCAAATGGCAGTTTCAAAAAGTAAGTGTGTTACAAACAAAGACTTGAATGCATGAGTTTTATGGTGCTTTTATCACATTGGATCCTGACAGCCCTAGTTCTCATTCACTTTCATCGTATGGAAATGTGTGGTCAAGATACTTTTCAAAAATTCAGTGAAGAAAGTCCAATAGATAGCTTTGGAACATGATGAGGCTGATGTAAAAAGGGAGTGATTTTTGTGTGAGCTATTCCAGTAAGAAAAAGGTAAAGAAAATGACTTCTAAAGAGCAATCTGCTCGGCTGAGGATGAGCATCAATATGGGTCCCTGCTGTGTAGTGAGCCAGGAAACCTGTATGGATCCGATATTGAAATCTAGCCAAGCTGTCAATGTGCTAGCTAAAGCAGGTGCCTGGTGCGGTACACAGATGCTGTGGTCCCCGCATTAGCATCTCTTTGTTGGTAGAACGGCATCACAATGGATTCATAGGGGGTCAGGTGAAGATCAAGTATTGAGCTGTTAAGTTGGGCTTGTCTGCTCATTAGGTCCAAATAAAAGCCTAGGGAAAGTTAACATTTATGGGCTGCACCCCAGCTTTAGCACCACCCGATGGAGAGGACATTAAACCAAAAGAAGCAGAGTCCTAATATTGATTAAACAAAGTTTCTTCATGAAAGAGGATCTGCATCCACGACTCCTTTAACTGTCTCAAAAGTCTGATATATTTCGATTGATCGTCCCGTGTTAGGTTACAGTCAGATAAAGGGAGTGGGTTTGGTAAGTGCATTAGCCACTGCATGTTTTTCTTCGTAATAAGCTCTGGATGACAAGATTTTGTTTTGTATCTTGAAACTATTAGGCGAGGAATGGCATCTTGAGAATGGCAAATATTTTTAAGAATATTTTTGATTTAAATATTCATGATTATAACTCAGTGGGTCACCTCATGTGTAAAGCGCATAGGCGTTCAGTCCGATTACAGTCTAAGGTTTGACACACAGATTATAGTGTGGTTAAGTCATGTTTCTTTCATATTCGCCCCTTGGTTCAGGTCAAAACGTTTTATCAAAAAGACTTTAAAATGTCATTAATGCATTTCTTACATCACGGCTTGACTACAGCAATTTGCTTTATTATCGGATCAATTATTCTTCTATGGAGGGACTTCAGCTGGTCCCATTTTGATCAATTTACAGTGGTTACCAGTTAAACTTAGTGTGGATTTAAACATTTTAACGGGTTTTTAAAACATCACAGACAGATCGTTGGATTTGTTATCTAATTGGCTACGGAACGAGTAACGAGAGGTTACATCAAATAACGTCACAATTTTCGATGGCACTTTTTGGATATTATGTATTGTACTATTGCCCTACTTTTAAAAACAAACTTTACAGGTGCATTCATGTGTTTAGGGGAAGCTAAAGTGTAATCTCATATACAGTGTTACAATTTAAATGCTCCTCAGATTGTATATTATATTCTACTACAAGACATCCATGCGAAATCTGATGTAAATAATAGACTTTATATCTATATTTCACGGATTATACGCATTTGTGGACAACATTGGTTATTGGAAGTATTCTTTTACACGGTTTTCATGGGTTAGTCACACATATGAAACAGACTGAATTCAACTCGCGATCGTTATGTCAACACAAAGGTAAGAAGGCCCTTCTAATTTTGTGTTGTCATCCGGACTTCTGTCACAAAATACTACATTTATGATTCTACAGCATCTGTATCATAACACAGAGCCCATAAACTGGCGCTACCCCCCCCCCCAACCTTTTAAACAATGTATAGCAATGTTAATATTATTAATGTTTGTAAACAGTAGGCTATCGAAACATTGTAAGCAGCGTAACAAAAAGTGACGTCATCACGTCCACGAATTAGTGCGCGTCAAGAGGTTAAAGCACTATATAACCTTGCACATAGCTCTCTCACAAAGTAGTTGCACCCACACAAAGCAGTGAGACGTTTAAATCCTGGTCTTTACGCATGCTAATAAGCTCTCTGTAGTCCTCCGAACTGCACCGGCATTAGCTACTTAAAAATTCATGCCTAAACCCTATCTATTAGAGCGATTTTCAACGCTCAATGTAAATTATTGTTGTTAATTAAAAATGTTCAGCACTTGAAAATTTGCTTTATATAAACACGGCTGAATACGCCAGGCCAAAATCATGTTCGGGATGTGTCCGGCGGAACTGGCACAAATGGCCATCCTATTGGTTGTTGTAATATTTGTCCCGCCCCTCTTTCACTGTGATAGGACAACCAAGTGAAAAGTGACATTGCACTGCAAGAAAATGACTTTTAGTATTTTTGTCTTGTTTTCAGTAAATAATATTTACTGAAAACAAGACAAAAATACTAAAAGTCATTTTTACATCTTAATTTAAGAATTTTTATATATATTTACTAAATATATATAAAAATTCTTAAATTAAGATGTATTTTCTTGATGAGCAAAATGACCTAAGAAAATAAGTCTAGTTTTTAGACAAAAAATATAAAATTTAAGCAGATTTGTGCTTAAAACAAACAAAAATAAGAAACATTTTCTTGAATTAAGTGTTTATGAAAAAAGTTAACTTATTTCAAGAAATTTTTTCTTATTCCATTGGCAGATTTTTTTCTGGTTTTAAGCACTAATTTGCTTAATTTATATTTTTTGTCTAAAAACCAGACTTATTTTCCTAGGTCATTTTGCACATCAAGAAAATACATCTTAATTTAAGAATTTTTAGATATTTTTACTGAAAACAATGCAAAAATACTAAGAAAGTAATTTTTCGCAGTGTGATGAGCTTAACATTTCACCCAAAGTTGAACAAAACCTGCCAGCTGCTGGCATTTTCGAAAAGCACGGCACTTCCATTGGAAACAATTAAAAACATGTGCCAGCTGCGGGTGTACACGCTTCCCAAAATATACATCAAGAACTTTTTAAAGGATGTGTGTTTGTGTGTGTGGGGGGGGGTGGTAGAGAGAGAGAGAAAGATAAAGAGAAGCACCTTAATGTTTGTTATTATTGTGTTAATGTATGTTTCTTGTTTTATGCACTGTAAAAAAGGATAACAAATCAACATATATTTTTTGTTACTTCAAATTAACTAATTAAGTGCAAAACTTTCTAAAGGCGTTGGCATCGCTGTCATAAACTGTGCTGAGGCAAATAAATAAAGCAACGTGATGTTTCATATGTAGGCAAAAGTCAAGAGTAATTGGTTTAAAGCGTATGCTTCTGGAAAATAAGCAAACAAAGATGTATTCAATATCTCAACAGGATTTATTTTCAGCATCTTGTTAGCATGTTCTTTTTTATCTTCCACTTCTATACATCTTGAATGTGACAGCAATAAGCTAAGTGGCTCAGCTGCCTGTATCTGCACTGCCGCTTTTCAGTATCCGATTATAACATTTATGCCAAACTTCATCTCTCTCTTTCACATATACACGCAGATGCATATATACTGTATGCTGTACAAACATATGCCATTGTGCACTAACTTTGATTACATGAAAACTGGAAGCATGTTCATTGGCACCCAATTAAAAATATGGTTCGTATTACTGCCTGTCATCAGAAGTTCATGAATCTTGATGGATGGATGAAGTCGATTAAAGACAGAGGCAATGGCACAAAAGAGTTTGTTCAGTTCCACATCGTTCGCCAGCCCTGCACTTACAGGCTAAGCCAGAGTTTCTGGAACGAATTTATTTCTTTGGAATGAATTCTGAAGAATAAATCCACTCATCGAGATGAGATGAAGTGGAGGAATCTAACAAAGCTATAAGCAATTTGAACCCATTTAAACTTTAGGATGTGTGGTTTGGATGTTCCAAGCTCCTTTAACATTTGATGAGTTTTCTTTTGAGCAGAAAACGTCATGCAATACTTTAGTGAGTTTGACTTTCTGCCTCCGATGCTTTAATCATTTTAACACTGCAAGTATTGGCAGTACTTAGAATTGAAATTAATATTAATATTAATAAACTAGAATAATACAAGTACAGAATTAGCCACAAACATACCGAACATGGACACTAAAAACTTTATATTTAAATGCATACATTTAACATAAGCTGTTCTCCAAAGCATCCAGTCCATACGTGTACATTTCATCTATCAGCATATGTGTTTCCTGGGATCAAACCAATGCTATCCCATTGGAATTTGTACATATTTTACAAGGTGGCTAATTTGCATTAATTCGTAAGACTAGGGCTGTCACATGAAAATTTGGCTAACGGTTAATTGTCTAATAAATTGTGAAGATTATGCAGATTAATTGCCTGTTTTAGGGCTTTGACGATGATGGCGATTAATTGTCTGTTTTATTGCTTTGACATTTAATTCTCATACATTTTTTGTTTGTTCATGAAATAATTTTCACACATTGTTGTGATTATTTAAATTAAATCTTTTGCAAGGTTTACCTGGCAGTAAATATGAACTCTTTCCCAGCCATAGAGGAGTTATCTCATCAATTAAGAGAAAAAAATTGCATTAAAGGCACACCATGGAACTTTTTGGCCACTAGGGGGTGCTGAACATGTATTTTTCACGTCTAGCGCTTCTATAGGCCACAAGCGCCGCAGCACTGTCGCAAAGGAAAATAAGACAACTCTTTAGGTCACAAAGTGTGCCTTCCAGCATGTCATGTGTCATATAATATAATTTCATGGGTTTTATTTTCCGCCAAAAAAAAAAATCGCGTAGCTCACGTTTACAAGCCAGCTGTAACGGTGGTCGCTTGGTTAAAGTTTATATTTAAAAAAATATTGCCCTAAAGGAGAATCGAACCCGGATCGCCGTGTCGTAGGTCCATGACGGCACCACAATGTCACATGACATAAGTCTCTCTAAACTCCCCAAGTAGCCTCCAGTAAAATTCACGTAAAAAAAATGTGTTCGGGTGCCAGACAGGACTTACATGCAAGCATTATAACATTACTTACTAGTACAAAAGCATGACGGCCAAGTCAGCATTGGTCAGAAACTCCTCCTCCTCCTTTAGTTCACGCCAGCGAGCGAACGCTGGCCCAATATAATTGATCCTCATCCTTCTTTTTATTCTGTCACCCTCCCCTTTTCTCTTTCTGGTCTCCTCCGATAAAACCTTGGGTTTCTTTTTCTTAGTTGCTGCTTCGGCCATGACAAAAACATCAGGAAAATAAATAGTTACGCTCTCACATCCGAACTTGAGGAAGTGGAGGAAGTGACATATGCTGTAAAGCAGATTTTTGTAGTTTTTTGTTTTGTGCTCGAGTAAAAGTTTTAAAGTACGAGTAAAAGCGATACAGACCCCATCAGGCCATGGCAGACATGTAATTCAACCTAATTTAAGTCGATGTACCATCACAAGGGTCTTGAAAATATATTATGAAAGTTGAAAAACTACAAAGTGTCACTTTAAAAATGTGTCTCTGATTCATTTTTATGTTAATCTACAATACCGCGATAATCCACCACCTACCCAATTTATGAAAAAAAATGAAGCCAAAACGTTATTTATTAAATTTTAAATTCTATGTTTTGATAAGTATTTTAAAAGAAAAATACCCATATTTAAGAGTTTATAAGCAGAGAAAAAATATAGATAAAACTTTTCCATTTTGTTTGTTTGTTTATTGTTTGTTTGAAAGCAGAGGGTCTGTTCTTTAATTTGATATTTGTATATTTATATATTTTAGAAGATAATTTTCCTGGAAGGCATTTTGTGAGAATCACAAAAAAATGCTAAAGGGCAACTTTTCAAAAAATGGCTTGTGAGGAATGAGTTAATACACATAACATTTAAAACCAATTCCTGAATGAATATATAAAAATAATAAAAATTCTTCATAAGAAATAAACACCATAAAGTGTCATAAAATACCTGAAAATAAAAATGCAATCAAAATAAACTGACTATACCAGAACAGGCCTTAAATAGTAGCCAATCCTACTAAAGCCATATTAGTACTAGACCACATGTCTGTAGTGCCTGCCAAAAATCAATTCCTTACAGATCCTTAAGAATAACATCCTTCACTTCTCTAAACTAGAAATAGCCGTTTTGCAAATGTATGTTTTACCTGGCAGTTCATACTGCTTATCAAAGTTTTGCGTCATTTCTTTAAATGCTGTTTTTCCGCTGTATTGAATGGCTTTACAATGTATAGCGTTACACTGTCAGCCATCAAGCATGCCGCACAAGCCTTAAAAAATGAAGCCAAAACATCTCAATGCCCCCCAGTGACCGGTCCCAGTATAGGTCATAAATCCCGCCTCCCCCAGGTTATTCAATAGGATCAACTAAACAATTTAATTACACTTCGATTATCTTTTTCCGAAGCTGGTCTCTGTCATTTACTGTAGTTTTTATCACGCTGATGTAAATTCAAGTGTTTGTTTTTAGTTAAAAACTATACTATAAAAACGGTGGTGTCACGTCATGAATAACAGCTGTGATTAGCGCATTCTGCGAAAGCAAGGGCAGGGCCTTGACTTCGCGACTTTACTTCCTACTCACTACTGCGCGGGACTGGTCCCGAAATCGCTACTGCGCAGACTCAAGACCCAAGGGGCCCTATCTTGCACCCAGCGCAATTGACTTTGTCAGTGATGCATGTATCATTCGTATTTTGCACCGGCGCACAGCGGGTTTTTCCCTCCACAGACGCACGTCGGCAAACTAGGGAATGAACTTGCGCTCCCTGGGCGGTTCAGCGCAAAAAAGGAGGTGTGTTGCGGCGCAAACCATACCTGATGCCATTTTGCAGTTTCAAAAAACAATTGCGCCACTGACCAAAAAAAACTAGTCTAAAGTCAGTGGCGCGTTGCGCGTGGTTCATCATGCTATTTTAAGGGCGCATGCTTGACCATAATGTATAGCGTGCACAATGCGCACACAATTTGCTTATCTAATCTACACAGATGCAACAGTTATTTTTGCAAATCATAAATTGTTACAATAAAAAATATTAACACATGAGATCATTGTGGTGAGCATTGTGGTGATAGTTTTTATTTATTGTGTGGCTGCGTTAAAAAATTCTCATGCAAATAACGATTAAAATATTTTCATAAGTTTGTTGTGTGGCTGTATTTCGTTTTTTTTATGTAAATAATAAGTAAACAAATTAGCGTCGCACACCTGAAGTAGATAGGTGCGTGGGATAAGAAGACACAAAGTCTCGTAACATACACAAAAGGCAATTCCCGCACACTATCTGCTTGCTGAAAAAGTTTTTTAATACTCGTTGCGTTGCAACGTTTCGATCTTACGATCTTCCTCAGGCAACTGCAATAGTTACAAACAACATCCAATTTCAAATAAACAAATGACCAATCACAGTTGGGATCTGAATGATCTATTTATCATGTGACTTGATGTTTCCCAACTGTGATTGGTCATTTGTTTATTTGAAATTGGATGTTGTTTGTAACTATTGCAGTTGCCTGAGGAAGATCGTAAGATCGAAACGTTGCAACGCAACGAGTATTAAAAAACTTTTTCAGCAAGCAGATAGTGTGCGGGAATTGCCTTTTGTGTATGTAAATAATAAGTAAAATGTTTTTATAAGAAACCTAATGTATATGAACTTGATTTGTAAGTGTTCTTTGGGGTTGGACCTTGCTTGCTTTTCTTGGGTCCGATTTCAAAGCCCCCAAACCCTTTCAGCGGTGAGGGTGGACGCAGATCTGTGTAGAGGCAGATCCACCTCCCGTTACACGGCGTGTCCGATTTATGCTGGCAAGCTTGGGATTCCCCCGTCTCCTGACATCATTGTAGCGCTTGGCGCAACGATGGGGATGCCAGCTGATAAGACAATTGTGGCTATTTCCTCTCACGCCTGTTTAACCTACGCTGATTTGGGCGGGTTTCTCCTATCCCCATACAAAACAACTTCTCTGTCTTTGACTGCTCTTACAAGAACGTCGGTCTCCTCGGCTGTGAACCGCTCCTGGCGTGCGCCTGGTAAATCCGTCATAATAATAGCAACCCGCCATGGAACTTGCGCACTTGCGTTTAAAGGGAATGTTGGATGACGTTCTGATTGGTTTATTTGACGTTACGCCCAAACCACACCTACCTACTTCAGACCAACCCCTTATTGATTTGCGCCTGGCGCAAGAGTTATTTCTCCCGCCGGGAAAATAGCAACAGCGCCCAAGATCCACCCACAAAGTCACTTGCGCATTGCGCTTCGCACTTGCGTTTCGGATTGTTAAA
The DNA here is from genome assembly GCF_030506205.2 of Paramisgurnus dabryanus. Lineage (NCBI taxonomy): Eukaryota > Metazoa > Chordata > Actinopteri > Cypriniformes > Cobitidae > Paramisgurnus > Paramisgurnus dabryanus. The sequence continues at coordinate 13,031,135 of NC_133342.1, read as the reverse complement.
ATAGGGCCCAAAATGTCAGCGCTGTATCGGGACACTGGCAGCTTCAGTTTCACCAATGGAAGAGAGTGAACGGCCGTCATCCATATTTTTTTACAGTCTATGAGCACCATTTGATACGGCCTCGTTTATACAGGTACTGCAGCTCCCCCTTGTGTTTTTTAGAGAGATGTGCAATCATTGCGGTGATCTGAAATCAGCGATGAGGTTAAACTATCGCAATGAGACACTTATTTAATCATTATGACAGCCCTACGTACGACCACATTCATACATTTTTGTACAATTTGCTTTTACTCCTGTAATGTTGGGGTAGGGGTGGGGGTTTATTGTTTTTATAATCATATGTTTTTGTATGAATCCCTTCGTACGAATTCATACCAATTAACCAACTTGGGGTCAGCCTGAATCAAACTCATGATCTTTGCGTTGCTAACACAATACTCCGTTGAGCCACATGAACCCTATATGCAATTAAATGCCTGTTATTAAGCACATTGAGATATTAATAACTATTATGAATGAATCTATTGAATGATCAGCACAATTGTTTGAATTTCGTTTGGGTGGTCTTAACATGCCCCACCCACATCTCCATCCAGCACATTTAATCTTTCATAGTTTAACATCAGACCCTGACTGTTTTGCACAGAATGATTGACAGCAAGGTAAACACCGTCTGGCACAGATCAGCACTGTGTGAAATCAGTTTTAAACTGATCTGAATTCATTGGACCTTTTCATGGAAAGAGCCTGACACGTAGCGAAAGGGCCATGAAACTCAGCAGATGCCCCTCTACAAAACCACACCATTCAGTGTTCACATCTGACCTCGTCTGTGAAATCCAAGCCCAAGTCTTATGAGATTTCACATTATTAACTCTTTCACCGCCAGCGTTTTTAAAAAAAGTTGCCAGCCAGCGCCAGCGTTTTTCATGATTTTCACCAAAGTTTAATGCCTTCCAGAAAATGTTCTTCTTTAAATATATAAACATACAATATACCAAATGAAAGAGCAGACCCTCTGCTTTCAAACAAAAAAACCCGTTTCATCCTACCTTTAGTGGTTCTTTTGCAATCAGCTTTTGAATATGGGTAGGTTTTTGCAAAAACACCATATTTTGAGCAAAAAGCAGAAATAATTCCATTTTTATGACGGACTTTTCATAGAGATCCCATTCAGAGCGATCTTTAAAACAGACACGGACATGCAGCAGCTTGGCATAGGGAAATACTTCCGGTTTTAAAAAGTTGCGGAAGGGCGCCACCTGGTGGATAATAGCGGTATTGCGGAAAGACGGAATATCTCGTCATTGGCGGGGAAGCGTTTTCTCTTAATTGACGAGAAATCTCGTCAATGGCGGGGAAAGAGTTAAAGATATCAAAGATTGAAAACAAAGAGCATTCTGTGAAAATATAACTTTGACCTTAGAATGAGATTATATAGAAAACAATAAATCTGGGTTTTCACAGAAAAGGTCACATTTGTCTTTTTTACTTCACTATTTACTGTTCTTCTCCGCAATCATTTTGTTCTCTTCGATATAACGTGTTTTACTAAACCCTTTTAACGTGTTTAACAAGGTTTCAATATACAGAACCATATATTGGGCTAAACATGAGCTATCAGTGCATTAGCTGCATTAATCTGACCCACGTTGCTAGAGTAACAGCATCCCATTATGTATTAACCCCCGTCATTATTTCTTTTTTAAATGACTCATTTTTGACAGGAAAAACTACTTATATTTGGTCTGTCTGGGTCTTTTATCCACACACTTGAAACTAATGTATGGAGACTATTTTATAGGCTGGATAATTAGAGTAATTTTTCCAACAGGAAAGACGAACACATTTCATTTCACTGCTTTGCAAAAAGAAGGATACAATAGATGCCCATTTTCAGTGTGCAAAATGAACCGACCCCAGGGTCACCATTTCTCTTCCTTTATTCAGAGAGAGAAATTCACAAACATAACCTGAAAACAGCGGGCTCCAGGTTTTAGAAATAACCATGAAAAGACACTGCTTATCTATCTGGGGAAAAAGATATAAAATCATACATCAATTTTATCAGTGAAATCTTGAACTAAAGTAAGGGAGAAAATCCCAGAGGCACTTAATCCTGATAATATGAAATCCATACGTTTTACTGTACATTGACAGTAGCATATAAAAGTATCTTCCCCCGGACATTAAGTACTGTGCAGAAGTCTCAGGCCACCACCGCTTTGTTGTTTAAGCAAAGTTTGTATTTATTTTCACTCTTTTTATTAACATACAAACAGAAATGTACACTAAGGGCCCTATTTTAATGATCTGAAACGCAAGTGCGAAGCACAATGCGCAAGTGACTTTGTGGGCGGATCTTGGGCGCTGTTGCTATTTTCCCGGCGGGAGAAATAACGCTTGCGCCAGGCGCAAATCAATAAGGGGTTGGTCTGAAGTAGGTTCATTATTCATAGGTGTGGTTTGGGCGTAATGTCAAATCAGAACGCTATATCCCTTTAAACGCAAGGGTGCAAGTTCCATGGCGGGTTGCTATTATTATGACGGATTTACCAGGCGCACGCCAGGAGCGGTTCACAGCCGAGGAGACCCACGTTCTTGTAAGAGCAGTCAAAGACAGAGAAGTTGTTTTGTATGGGGATGGGAGAAACCCGCCCAAATCAGCGTCAATTAAACAGGCATGAGAGGAAATAGCCACAATTGTCTCATCAGCTGGCATCCCCATCGTTGCGCCAAGCGCTACAATGATGTCAGGAGACGGGGGAATCCCAAGCTTGCCAGCATAAATCGGGCACGCTGTGTAACGGGAGGTGGATCTGCCTCTACACAGATCTGCGTCCACCCTCAGCGCTGAAAGGGTTTGGGGGCTTTGAAATCGAACCCAAGAAATGCAAGCAAGGTCCAACCCCAAAATACACTTACAAATCAAGTTCACATACATTAAGGTTTCTTATGAAAAAAATGTAATTATTATTTACATAAAATAAATGTAATACAGCCACACAACAAACTTATGAAAATATTTTAATCGTTATTTGCATGATAATTTTTGAACGCAGCCACCCAAAATAAATAAAAAATATCACCACAATGCTCACCACTATTATTCCCCTTATCTCATGTGTTAATATTTTTTATTGTAGCAATTTATGATTTGCAAAAATAACTGTTGCATCTGTGTAGATTAGATAAGCAAAGTGTGTGCGCGTTGTGCACGCTATACATTATGGTCAAGCATGCGCCCTTAAAATAGCATAATGAACCACGCGCAACGCGCCACTGACTTTAGACTAGTTTTTTTGGTCAGTGGCGCAATTGTTTTTTGAAACTGCAAAATAGCATCAGGGATGGTTTGCGCCGGAACACGTCTCCTTTTTTGCGCTGAACTGCCCAGGGAGCTCAAGTTCATTCCCTAGTTTGCCGACGTGCGTCTGTGGAGGGAAAAACCCGCTGTGCGCCGGTGCAAAACACGAATGATACATGCGTCACTGACAAAGTCAATTGCGCTGGGTGCAAGATAGGGCCCTAAATGTCTTCTTCAGGCATCAGTCAGTAGTTAGTGTGACCTATCTTGGCATGAAACACATCTTGAGCATTTTTGAGGAAACTAAAGTCCTGAAGTTAATCAATTATAGAATTAGAAAATAGGATTTAATTTCGTTAAGGTTTAAGAGATCCTGCTATTGCTCAAGCGAAAGGGGAGTTTACCTTAAAAAATTGACACTTCAAGTTATACTTTTTTACTGGTTTTTAATACTACATACAACTTTCTAGTATTCCTGTGGTTGTATTCTAATAAACTACAACAAGACACCTACAACTTCTTTAAATAAGCAACACTAGTTGTCCACAAAAGGGAGAAATTTGGAGATGGAGAATATTGAACAGCGTTTGGCTACTCGGACTTCATACTGTGAGCTCTGGTGCTTCGCATTTCAACATCAGTTAGAGGCTTTGTCAATAAATAACGCATTTTATTTCCACAAATGTCAGCTATTTGCTTTTCGGCTCTATAGATGAAATTGAAATGCTGGGATTATTTATGTGCAATAGATATGATATTCACATTACTGCTACTAAACGCCTTACGAAATAAAAAGCAAGAATTGCGCCACTGTTACCAAACATAAAGATGCAAAAAATAAAGTGTAATCCTTTGAGGAGTAATTTTAATATCTCCTCTTGCATAAATGAGCAAGAAGCAAGCCCAAAGACATTACATAAAGCCTTTATTTAAAGATACTGCTCTGTGATTAGAAGTAATGCTTCCTCTTAACTGGCAGATAAAGACAGAGAATTAATGAATTAAAGCCAAGTGAATGGGCAGCTATAAGTGTATGTCTATTGGTTTTAAGTTCTGGACCTGTGAAAAATCAAGCATAAGTATGCAGCACTTATATTGTAATTGGGAACAATGGCACGTATCAAAACTTCATATGGTTTTATAGACTAGTGGTTCTCAAACTTTTTTGGCATGCGGCCCCCTTCTTGTGTATGCATCCCTTCGCGCCCCCCAGCATTTTTTTTTTTATTAAACAAAACATATTAAATTATTTAGCTTATTGCTTTTGGTTAGTAGACTTATTATTCTGAGGTTTAATTACACAGAATTTATGATAAGTTAAAGGGGACATTTCACAAGACTTTAAGATATGAAATAAATCTTTGGTGTCTCCAGAGTACGCATGTGAAGTTCTAGACAAAATTTCATATAGATAATTTATTATAACATGTTTAAATAGCCTCTTTGTAGGTGTGAGCAAAATGTGCCATTTTTGGGTGTGTCCTTTAAATGCAAATGAGCTGATATCTGCACTTAAAGGCACACTGCGGAACTTTTTGGACACATGTATTTTTAACGTCTAGCGCCCCTAGAGGCCACAAATGCCACAGGACTGTCGCAAAGGAAAAGAAGACAACTCTTTAGGTCACAAAGTGTGCCTTCCGGCATGTCATATAAATATAATTTCATGGGTTTTATTTTTTCAAACTCCAAAAGATTGCGTAGCTCACATTTACAAGCCAGTTGTAACAGTGGTCACTTGGTTAAAGTTTATATAAAAAATTATATTAAAAGGGGAATCGAACCCGCATTTTATTCGGTCACTCTTCCGTTTTCTCTTTCTGGTCTCCTCCGACAAAACCTTGGGTTTCTTTTTCCTAGTTGCTGCTTCGGCCATGACAAAAACATCAGGAAAATAAATAGTTACGCTCTCACATCCGAACTTGAGGAAGTGGAGGAAGTGACGTATGCTGTGAAGCAGATTTTTGTAGTTTTTTTTTGTGCTCGGGTTCCTACCCGAAACCCCAAGTACGAGTAAAAGCGATACAGACCCCGTCAGCCTATGGTAGACATGTCATTCAACCTATTCTAAGTCGATGTAGCCTACCATCACAAGGGTCTTTAAAATATATTATGAATGTTGAAAAAATACAAAGTGTTACTTTAATGTCAGTGCTGTTGTTCGATAGTGCAGATTAAGGGGCGGTATTATCCCCTTCTGACATCACAGGGAACCAAATTTCAATGACCCATTTTTTCACATGCTTGTAGAAAATTGTTTACCAAAACTAAGTTACTGGGTTGAACTTTTTCACATTTTCTAGGTTGATAGAAGCACTGGGGACCCAATTATAGCACTTAAACATGGAAAAAGTCAGATTTTCATGATATGTCCCCTTTTTAATGTATTTTATAAAATTACATAAAACTGGGCCCCCCGGCACTATCTCATGGCTCCCAGTTTGTGAACGACCGTTCACGACAGCCATCACGACACCTACACCTTACAAAGACTCAGACATTGAGGAGCCAGATGGTTTTAACAGAGAGACTAGGCTCCGATGACCAACCAGACCACCCAAACTGGCCACACAAGTGCTTTGACTGCCAATGGAAAGGTGATATTCGACACATATCCAATGAAGCCCACTGCTGACTGGACACTTTCAGGTTTCTGCGTCTCCTGGATCCCTTCAGTGTCTCGAGAGTGACATTCAATATAATGGACAATGACGTTTTTGACTTCAATAGAGGCTGGTGTAAACCAGATGTATAATGCACAGGTTGAAGTCAATCTAGAAATGTTTGGAAACTGAGATGGAAAGGGAAAAGGGGGAGAGTGGGTTGGGATCATCTGGAGCATTTATTAAAGATGCGTCAAATAAAAAAAAAGAATCACATTCCTTCAGCAAAAACTGTGATGTGCATAGAGTAATACCTAAATTGACCTGTTTACTTGCTGTTTGTTGCCTGATAAATGGCAGAAAATTACAGCATATCTACTTCTCAGAATCCCAAAGCAAATAGCGTTTATCCTGTAATGAGAAAAAATTAGACTTCGTATGAGGCATATTTTCCAATATGCATTTGCCACGGCCATTACTCACACGACAGCATCAAGACAAATAAAACAATTACCCGTCTGTAATTAGTTTTCATAGCACAACTCAAGTTGCCATCATTTTAAACACCGTTGGTGTCGACCGGCGCGCACGCCTGTGTGTGTGTGGTTGAGTTCGGCGATCGTTTGTTACGGAAGGTCATCATTTTCAAATCTCGTTAGCTGTACCTGTGGGCTTGAAGGTCAGGATCTACTCAAAGTTTTGTTATGTATGACAGCAGAGGCGGCCAAGCTAACCCCATCCTGCTCTCCGCCTCACTTTAAGCTGTCATAATTTTGAATTAGGCAGAGATGTATCATCATCCTGGGTAATATTTCATACGTCCCATCTCACGCAGCCAAGAGGCAATAAACAAAGCAATTACAAAGGCGTGCTCCTGCGAAACAAACCTGCCCCCAACCTTGCCAGCCTCAATTTCTCTATGTGTTAATTCACATGAATATTTAAACTGTCATCAGACCTGTGTGACACACATCCGTAGACACAGTCGATGGGTTTTCCAGATATACCCAAACACACACTTGCATACCGAACCACAATGGGAAATTCAGATAACAGATTAATGGTTAAAGAATGTGTATGAATTGTTTGTGCAATTTGCTTGACATAATTATTTACATATTATATTTACATTTATGCATTTGGCAGACACTTTTATCCAAAGCGCCATACAATGCATATACATTTATCAGTATACTGCATGTGTTTATTCCTGAGTTCGAACCCCCGTCTTCTGTGCTGTTAATGCAATGCTCTACACAACTGAGATGTCGAAAAGTCTGAAAATAACATTTCTAAATCAACGTAACCAAGTTATTCTCGATCACCTGAAGTATCCGCAAACATTTCACATTTTTTACTGACAATCTTAAGCCTCTCTCGCTCGCTCTGTTTCTCTCATCTGTCTTTTCCTCCTTTTTTATTCAGGTGATGTGTCGGCTTTGTGTACACTGAACAGCTCCTACAGGATCTCACCATCTGTTCTGCTGTTGACTCGGTCGTCAGCAGAGGTATGGGCATGTTTACTGAGTGAGCCATTCATAGCCACCCAGACCTGCACACAAAGCAAATCTTCACTTTATTTGTCCTTCCTTTACTCGTGCATGGGTTAATTTTTTAAAGACCTCTTTAAAATTAGAGAAAGGGCTAACAATGGAAATGCAGAATTTAAATGTGTAGATGAAGTTATGTTTTTGAGTTTAGAAGATAAAACGTAGACCGGGGGTCTCCAACTGGAGGGCGACTACTTTCTGATATAGTTTACTCAAAATGTTTTGTTTTACTTGTAAAATAAAATAAAATCATGCTTTATCATTGTTTAAAATGTTCACATACATAAAATGTGCTTTGGCGGGCACCTCACAGACTCTGTGTGGGCAACCTGGGCACAATGTTGGAGACCATGCACTGACGTAGACATTTTCCCTAAAACACATACAATTTATTGAAATATGAATACTTGTGAAATACAAATAAAATGTCACCTTACACAGCAAGACTAAATTTCAGGACACCATTTTAAAGAACAGTATTTACAGTATACTCTTATAAATAAGGTTCTGAAAATGGTCTTGGTCTGGCTGTATGGTTCCATAAAGAACCTTAAACATCCACAGAATGGATACAAAGATTCAGACCATGACCCGGTACACCATGCAAACTTTCGGAAATGTCAACCACATTTAAATTGGACATATCATGGAATTGGACTTTTTTCATGTTAAAGTGCTATCATTGGGTGCCCAGTGCTTCTATTAACATAGAAAATGTGAAAAATATTTAGTTTTGGTAATCCATTCTCTGCAAGCATGTGAAAAAATAAGTCATTAATCTGGCTTTCCTTGTGATGTCAGAAGGGGATAATACCCCCCCCCCAATCTACACTAACGAACCACGGCATTTTCATTTAGTGCAGAGATCAGCTCATTTACATTTAAAGGGACACACCCAAAAACGGCAAATTTTTCCTAACAGCTGCTGTCGTTGAATCGCAACACAACCCAGTCTCACCCCATGTCGTCAATATTTGACGACACTTGACCATTCGTCATATGTTGACGCGAAGGGTATACCTTTCGCGTCATTTTTTGACGAACTGGGGACTTCAATACTATTACGTCCGTTGCATTCTCTTTCCTATTTTCTTACCATTTCCGCGTCGGTTTAGGGTTAGATTTACATAATGACATCCCTACCCAAACCTAACTCTAACCCCAACGCCAGGTGACAACTGTTTCATTTCGCGTACCTAACTCTAACCCCAACGCCAGGTGACAACTGTTTAATTTCGCGTAGACTGTTTAATTTTGCGTAATCTAACCCTAAACCGACGCGAAAATGGTAAGAAAATAGGAAAGAGAATGCAACGGACGTAATAGTATTGAAGTCCCCAGTTCATCAAAAAATGACGCGAAAGGTATACCCTTCGCGTCAACATATGACGAATGGTCAAGTGTCGTCAAATATTGACGACATGGGGTGAGACTGTGTTACGCAACACATTGTGATAGCTACACAATCAGAACTCGTTACATATTTCTGAAGGAGGGACTTCATTAGCCTGGTATAACCAGACTCTCGTACATTCATTTCATTTGTACAGAGAGTCTGGGCACGCTCCATTGCAAAGCGTTACTTCCGTTAAGGAGGGTCCATTGTTGAAGTTTAAAACTATTGGATCTGCGCAGAGTCACTCAGGATCTGCCAAAGCCAATCGCTAACATGTGGTCGTGACGTATATCATGCACCGAAACCGTCCGGAAACAACAAGTCAGAATAATCAGACAAACAAAAGTTAGCAAACCTGGTTCTTGCTCCGGCTTTAACTTCTGTATATTCGGCAGTTTTGCAACAACGGACCGAATAGCTTTTCTCACGTCTTTTTCCGCTGCCATTACTGAACTACAACTCAAACTGACGCACAACCTCAACGTCAACGTTCTTAGCCACCCCCATCTGTTCGCTGATTGGTCCTGCAGATTTTTGCAGGAGAAAACGAAACTCTATAGAGCCATCCCAGACGTACTGCTGAAGCGAAATGAAAAATAAGCGGAAGCACGTAGGAGGGCGGAGCCAGGCTAGGACTACATAGAACAAGGAGGACTTTTATTGCGCATTTTTCTGGAGTGTATGGTCCCTTGTTTAAAGGATAATTTTTTTTATGGCAGGAGAATGGAACACGCCCACATTTTGAGAATTTAGCTTATTCACCGTATCCCCCAGAGTTTAGATAAGTCCATACATACCTTTCTCATCTCAGTGCTGTCATGGGCTTGCCAGATCTTTTGTACTAGACTCGGGTCTGAGTGTATCTGGCAAGACCATGACAGTACTATGTTCTGTGTGGGAGCATGTGGAGGCATATAGTTGTGTGGCTTCCACATGTTCCCAGTGTTTTGTGGCTGTCATGGTCTTGCCTGACCTTGGTTATTATCCAGGTCGGGTGTTAGTGGGCAAGATTATGGCAGCATTGTGTTTACGTGGGAACACGTGTGTTTTCACATCATGTATGTGTGTCTTGTCACTTTTACCCCACTCGCTTATGTACTTGTGTCTTACGTGATTAATTATGTTCACCTGTTCCCCATTGATGTGCTGTCTATATTATGCCCTCGTGTTCTCTGTGTGGTGTGCGTGCGTTGTTGTAGCTTCTCAGTGTTATGTACTCAGTTACCTGTTCCAGTGTTTCTCGTGTTCTGCTTTGTGTTTCATCACAGCGTTTTTGTTATTCCTTGTTTTACCCCCTCGTGGGTGTTTCTGTTATTTTTGTGTAAATAAATTCATAGTTATATTTTTGTACTTCTGGTCTGCGTTTGGGTTCTCCTTTTGTTTTCACTTCCATTATTCGGTGTTAACACACCGTGATAGGTGCGTACTGTAACTCTGTCTGACGCAGCCCCCGCTAGCTTAGCTTTGCACAAAGACTGGAAGTGAATGGCTCCAGCTAGCATACTGCTCTCAATAAGTTACAAAATAATGTAAACATTTTCCTATTTATGTGTTGTGATTTGTAGTCACACTGTGTACAAATAACAAGGTGATATGAGACACAGCCATCTTTTAACAGTATACATACTGGGAACCAGAGCCGTGCACAGACCTTTTCAGGGGCATGTGCTGAAACTGAAAAAGGGCACCCCCTCCAAATAAATATCACTTAATAATCATCTTAATAGCTTTATATTTATTCGCTATTAATGATTGAAAAAAATCACTATTAATGAATGAAAAATGACATTTTATGAGCTTGGCATTATACAGTGCAAATGATATCTGCCCTTTTAAGTTGGCTTTAACAATTTACATCCTGGGTGTTTGTCTGTATTAGGCCTATTTGTAGTCATGTGTTTGTGAAGTGCTCTTGTCAACTCGCTCTTATTTAATTGTAGAATATATAAATTTTAATTTTTTCCTCTGCTTACATAAAGTTACATTAAAATATGTTTGAAGAAAAAAAGGTATTCTGTTTGTTTTATAAGCTCATTTTTATTATTTGGTTAACATGTTTGTGTGATTGATATGTGATTGAGAAGAGGGGAAATAGGAGATTAAAGATCAAAATAGGAGATTATACTATACTATAGCCATACCATTAGCATATTCAACATGTATCTCTGCCTACCTGGCAAAAACTGTGCTGAGGACCAGGAACCTTGGTCTTTTGAAGGTGCAAATAACTGCATTCCTAATAAATATACTAAATACTAAGTAGACTTAACTCTATGCAGTTGATTTCAGAATAAAAAGTTATGAACCAAATAATCATACAACAATCATACAACTCCCTTGACTAATTCAATGCATAAGATACATGCATATACAATAAATTATATCCAGATTGCATACTATAATGAGTGACAGGCAATATAATGTACATACTTGTATCCTTTACACGTTTTTCGTCTCTATCCAGTTTTCCCAACTGGGCATCTGATGTCTAAGACCTTTCTAATCTGATATGTTTTTGGTGTTAATGTAGGCTAGACATTTTAACGATTTTAACGATTGAGACGCGTCATGCAAAAAAAGCAGTAAAAACCCGACCGTGCATTCCGTATTGTTGTCACGGGTGTCCTTCACATGGGTGAACAACACTTGTTTAAAAACTGCTCGCGCTTTGTCAAAAACTCAATTTGGTCGCAGTTTGGAGCTCTTAGTGCCCCCTGAGTGCCCACTCGACCAATCCCGTCTATGGATAATTTGACTCTGCTCAAATTTATAAAACATGCGCCGTTATATACATACTAGTGTTTCTTTCGTAATGAGACAGCATTGTACTCAAACAACAAGATATTTATTTACCGTTGCAAGACGTTCAGCTGCCTCTGACTGCTGTGGAACTTCAGCTCGCTGCACTCAGGGGGCGGAGTTAAGATGTTTGACAGACAGTTTGAGCGGATCCAAAAATATTTAGTTTTTTAATAATTTTACTTGATAAATATATTTGTAAAACACACAGACAGAGGTAAATGTTTAACAATAGCATTAATTTATATATATAAAATAATAATAATAAAACACCTCCAAGAAAGGGCACTTCGAGTGTAAGGACAAAAAGGGCATGTGTTCTGCACAGGTTGAGCCCTATCTGTGCACGTGCCTGCTGGGAACTATATTCTCAGAAGGCGAAGCACTGCTACTCGGGCGGCTTGATTTGCACAACTCTGACCGAACTCTCTGCTCCTCACCAGGGGCTTCTCGCGTGTTTTCCCAAAACATGATAAATGCCAGTCCTCCTTCTCTGCAAAATGCAATAAATCAGCTTAACCAATCACAGCCCACCATTCCACGCATTGTAAACAATATGGGCGGCATTTTGAATACAGACAGAATAGTTTTGATTGCTGTCAAACAGTTCAGCGCGACATCCCAAGGATGACTGCAGCATGTACTTAATGACAAAGTAAGTGTTTTGATAAATATCATTAATGAGTTTTTTAATCAGTGTATATCACTAGTCAACTAAATGAATATAACATGGCAAAGATGAATGCACATTTATATAGTGATTCAATAGATTTATAGCATTTTGAAAAAATAGAATTTTGGAAAAAAATGCGTTTTTATAATAAATCTTTGAAAATCAAATTATGGATTTGAATTGTTAATGTTATTATAACCTAAAGATGCTATGTGAAAGTATGTAACAGAAAATAGTGGTTTTCCTCTCGTCACTTTCTTGGTATAGAAAACACATTTTTACCCAAATGGATTTATTGCGTACTCTTCAAATACAGGTCTGGCAAACCGATATCTTAGCATTTCAGTATGTTCATGTCAATTATTGCATAACATCCAGTCAAATGATTCAGCAAAAGCTTATAAGTCTGGTTCCTGTGTGCTGAGGGGTCTGTCTATACAGTATATACTGTATAAAAAGAGGACTGGGGTTTAACTCCCACACAAAGACACTCATGTCTCTCCTACAGAGTAGTGTAGGCGTCCTGATCTGTATGTTCAGACATTGATATCGATTCAGCGTTCAGACTGTGCTCAGATCTATTTTCTGATGGGCATTTGAGAGTCTCGGAGGCATTTAGAGAACAAAACAAAACAGGGATGGGAGTTATCGGCTATCCTTACAGAAATAAACTAGCACAGAACCTGGGGAGACATGGACTATAGATAGGATGTGTGCAGGCTTGAATAATATTGAGTCCTTTTGAACTTTAAATGGTAACAAAATATAATTGTTTTTTTTTTACTTTAGCACAGAAATCCACATCCAAATATTAATTACTTTGTTTTAACTTTATTAGCCTGGGGTAATATAAACATTTTGACAGTCTCGACTGCGGTTTTTGTTTGTTTAGATGAGGATGCAATATATGAGTTCTCATCACCCGGTGGGTTGTTTTTAAGACCTTTCGCATCAGAGCTTAATGAGAAAATCTCACCCTTATTCACACCCAGCCTCCCATGAGAAGAGGAGAGGTCAGTTTTGGAATGTGTTGCGGCCCGTTTACTCGCATCATTAAAACAGGGCAACAATTAAAAACCTCCTGGGGGAGATTTCAGGCAGGCAAAAAACCCATCAGACAATGATGGACAGATTCACACTGTGCCCGTCTGGGCAAGTTCAGAGTCTCAAATACAATGGCTTTGAGCAAACATGTTTTCTCCAGCCTGATCTCACGAGAATTCGTACATACGAGTTGGCTAATAAGTTAAAGAGTAACTAAACCCTAAACCAACTTTTTTTAGTAAATGATCTGTAAGAATGATGCTTTATTAGTGCTGTTCATTGATTTTAGTAAGTTTTTTGACATTTGGATATAAAGTGTTTCAGTACTACAATATATGGTGTAAAAACGTCTGAGTGCTGCCCTCTTCAGGTTGAACGGTGGCTACTGCAGTTGAATTTTCCTATTGGATGTTGGGTCCAAAAAAATAACTCGTAATGTAAGCAGGTTCAATGTAGTTCGTCCCCTCTATCTCCGTTGGGATCTGCCCACTTTTCTTGCATTTTTCAAATATTGCCAGTGGGTGGAGTCAGGCTCTGACCAAGGGTTTAGTTACGCTTAAATAGTGCAAAAACATATGATTCTCATGAAAAACAACGAAACCCAACTCCTAACCCCACCCCTAATCCACCCAACCCCAGCATCACAGGGGTAAAGGTAAATCTTATAAAAACATAACTTTTCCTGCTAGCGTTTTTTTTTTTAAGTTGCCAGCCTGCGCCAACATTTTTCATGATTTACCACCAAAGTAGGGCCTAACAACTATTTTAGCTCCATACAGATTTAGGTACTCCACCTTACCCTGATCTTTTGTAATGTTATAAGCTTGACCTAATTCACCAAGATGAGAGTTGCTCCTGGGTCAACATAGTTTGGAAAATACATTTCTGTATAAAAACCCCTTTCCTTACCTCAAATGCAAACCATAACTTTTTCCTTAAAGTCAGGGTGGCTGAATTGATCCAGAAATTGTTTTGTTATGTTGGCTGAAAGTCTCCTCACGTCCTCATAGCAATCACTATGTTAAAGTGTCTAAATGTATTTGTATAAATATGTGTCATCTGTGAAAGGCATACACTGCAAAAAATTATTTTCAAATTTTAGCATTTTTGTCTTGTCTTCAATAAAAATATCTAAAAATTCTTAGATTAAGATGCTTTTTCTTAATGAGCAAAACGACCCAAGAAAATAAGTCTAGTTTTATACCAAAAATATCAAATTTAAGTGATTGTGCATAAAACAAGCAAACAAATCTGCCAGTAGGGTAAGCACATTTTTCTTGAATTTTTCTTGAATTTAGTGTTTAAGAAAAAGGTTCAAGATATTTTTGCTTACCCCATTAGCAGATTTTTTAGCTGGTTTTGATATTTTTGGTCTAAAAACTTATTTTCTTGGGTGGTTTTGCTCATCAAGAAAAAGCATATTACATTTAAGAATTTTTAGATATTTTTACTGAAAACAAGACATAAATACCAAGATTTTTTTCCTTAAATCATTTTTTGCAGTGTAGGACCAAAAAATGTTCAACAAATCATTGAACTCAAACTGAATTCAATAATTGGATGCATGTGATGTTTGCTCCTCTCCTGTGAACGTGTTTTGCATGCCACTGCACACCCTGTTCACGCAGACATTATACGTCATCAGCGCGTTTGCCTCTTTGTAAAGAGAGGCAAACAAACATTCCTGCTTAATTGACAACCTGCACAGGAGGCACAAAACAAAATCAAATAAAATTTAAACAACAACAACAAAAAACGTCTGGATTAGCAAAGAAATAAAACCCATATTGACATCGGCAAGTCCACAAGAAGCAAACAGGTGCTTCTGGTATGATTCTATTTAGATGGATTCAGATTTTGATGAAACATTGTGTTGCTTATGTTGTTTGTGTGCCTTTACGAATTACCGTAACAATATTTGTTTATAAATTACAAGCAAACTACACCATCTACACAACTGAAAACATGCTGTATCTACAGGTAATTCTGAATTAAGACAGTTGTTTATGTTCATTATGTTGGTAATGTTATTCACTTTGTACTGCAAAGTTTTCTCACTGGTGAATGAGACATGTATGGGCTTCTGGTCTGTGCCTGTTCATGTGTTTTGAAGGAGGTGTGACTTTGGAAGGCGGGTGGGATTGTGATTTTGGTGCTAGAGGCTAAAGTTAGAATTTTTCAAAATCAGCTACCATGCTTCTAAAATCAGAGACACATAATGGGTTAATAATTGCGTTAAAGCAACTAAACCTGGTTGTAAGCCTAAGTAATACATAGCTTTGTTTTGTAACCAATTTGTAACTAGCTACTTGAAATGAAAAGTTAAAGATCAAACAGAAGGCCTTGCACCAATATCATCAACAGTCGATCAAAAAAATTTATATATGCTGGTTAAGATATTCAATGATCATAATACGGCACTTTTGAGCAGCTAGGACTCGGGCGAACACTACAGTGCATCATCTCCTGAAAATTCCTGAGCCAGACTGACTAGGTTTATTTTACAATTTCATACAACAAATCATTACTTAACAGAAGATTTGAAACACACTTTTGCGTGCGGTAACTCAAACTGTTCACTAATCCTGTAAATCAAGAACTGCTTGTTTGATACATTTGCCAATTAGCATCGAGTCAAACACTTCAGTAACTGGATGTCCGCAATCAGCAGTCTGAGTCTGGATTTTAGCTTCAACCCCCCCCCACTCCCAATTATGTTAGAAAATGTTCAGTGTGCACACAGCTTCTGTAATTCTTATGTAAACAGCTCCTTTAAAACAAAATGTTCTGTAAAATATCATCTCATTTGGTTTGTTTATTGCTGCTTCACATATGTCACACACTGTAAAAGTTTTTGAAGCATAATCTTTAAATATAATCAACTTCAATTTTGACTAGTAATGTGTTTCTATAACTTAAAATAAAAGCAATTATGCTTGTTTTTATAAGAATATTTAACATTTAAAATATTAAGTAGAAGTGACTTGTAAATACAAGTTCTTTATATATAAAAATCAAGGCAGCAAAAAAAAAAAAGGAAATAGGAGATGAAGGACATCTATATCCTGCAGCAAGCAAACAAAACATTTAAACGTGAATCATTCACTCACTCACTGCACTGTAAAAAGTTGAAACAAAAAGTTAGTAATTGGTTCACCTAAAGTGAAATTTAAAGTTGAAAAAAATATTTTTTCACTTTTTACAGTTTGTGCATGAAGAACTACCCTTTATCCTACCTTAAAGCCTTTGACCCATGAATACTGCAATGATGATGCTAGAAAATGACAATAAATGCAAGAGTGACTGTGAGCATGCTAGACTATGATAGTCTATCCAGGTCCATCATTTTGAATAACCAACCAATCACAGACACTCCATCTTCATAATCTATCATCCTTACGGTGTCATAGGCCATTACACTGGAGTCATCTAAGACTGATAGAGTGGGCAGACTGAATTTAAGCCTTCGGCTTGATGAGAGTGGCTTTGTTCACCTCAAACCTGTTAAAACTAATAGCATCTGTGAGCGGAGATCCTACGCCCAATCAAAGGCCTATCACCCACTGATTGGGCCACCGTACGCAGCAGGTCCAGCCACAAAATAATCATGAATCTGGGAGGAGGAGGAGGTTTGGGTCATTTAAGTGGCAAAACAAATAGCAAACCAAAGCTGGACCTCTTCCCCTCTTCTATTTTATTTTAATTTGCATCTACAAACAAGCCCTCCATTAGACCCCCGATGCAAAGCACCACACAGTAGCAAGTAAGACGCAGGATTGAGCATTCTGTGTATCAAGATTTGCTGTTTTCTCTGCATTTTCATCTCCCCCAGGGTAATTATGGGATGTTCACGGCTGAGACCGGCAAGTTGGTGTCTTGAATTGCAGGGTTTGCAGGCTTGTGGAGTTATTACATTCTGATCTATGGTGTTTCCGAGGGGATGTGTGCACAGTTGAGGTGCGAGCTTTGTGATTAACACCAGCTCATTGCAAAACTCAAAGGACTTAAGACACAAATTAACAGAGAGCCAAAAGTGGTTGTTGCTGTAAATTAAGGCAGGTCAAGGGATATGTGAAGAAGTTATGCTTAATGGTGTTTATGGAAGCAAGCCCACACAGAGAGGGCATCCCAGCAGGACGCAGTCACTATAAGATAAACAGGAACATGCTATACTAAACAAAAGAATACTAAAACAGAATCCTTACTGATCCAACACAAAATGGAACTGAACCCAAATATAAGGCAACAGAATCAAACCGTAAAGCAAAAGAATCAAACCATAAAGCAACAGAACTTAAACATAGTACAGCAGAACCCAATCATGGCACAGCAGAACCAAAACATAATGCAACCTCAAAAAGTAACAAAAACCAAGTGTAGCACAGCAGGACCCAAGCGTAGCACAGCAGGACCCAAGCGTAGCGCAGCAGAACCCAAGCGTAGCGCAGCAGAACCCAAGCCTAATACAATCTAAAAATAGTAACAGAACCCAAACATAGCGCAACAGAACCCAAAACAAGCCCAACAGAACCCAAACATAGCACAGCAGAACTAAAACTTAGCACACAAGAACCCAAACATAGCGCAACTGAATCCAAACATAAAGTAACAGAACCCAAACATAGCACAACAGAACCCAAAACAAGCACAATAGATCCGAAACATAGTACAGCTGAACCCAAACAAAGGACAGCAGAACCCAAACATAATCCAACCTACACAAAAGTAACAAAACCCAAACATAAAGTAACAAAACCCAAGCATGATGCAGCAAAATCCAAACACAGCACAACAGAACCCAAACAAAGCACAGCAGAACCCTAACCAAGCACAGCAGAACCCAAACATAATGCAACCTAAACAAAAGTAACAAAACCCAAACATAAAGTAACAAAACCCAAGCATGACGCAGCAAAATCCAAACACAGCACAACAGAACCCAAACAAAGCACAGCTGAACCCAAACAAAGCACAGCAGAACCCAAACATAATCCAACCTAAACAAAAGTAACAAAACCCAAACATAAAGTAACAAAACCCAAGCATAGCGCAGCAAAATCCAAACACAGCACAACAGAACCCAAACAAAGCACAGCAGAACCCTAACCAAGCACAGCAGAACCCAAACATAATGCAACCTAAACAAAAGTAACAAAACCCAAACATAAAGTAACAAAACCCAAGCATGACGCAGCAAAATCCAAACACAGCACAACAGAACCCAAACAAAGCACAGCTGAACCCAAACAAAGCACAGCAGAACCCTAACCAAGCACAGCAGAACCCAAACATAATGCAACCTAAACAAAGTAACAGAACCCAAACATAAAGTAACAAACTCAAGCATAGCGCAGCAAAACCCAAGCATCGCACAGCAGAACCCAAACAAAGCACAGCAGTACCCAAACAAAGCACAGCAGTACCCAAGCAAAGCACAGCAGAACCCAATCAAAGCACAGCAGAATCCAAACATGGGGCAACAAACCTGAACATAACGCAGCAGAACCCAAACATAATGCAACCTAAACAAAGTAACAAAACCAAGCATAGCGCAGCAGAACCCAAACATAATGTAACCTAAACAAAGTAACAGAACCCAAACATAGCGCAACAGAACCCAAACAAAGCACAGCAGAACCCAAACATGGGGGAAACAAAACCCAAACATAGCGCAGCAGAACCCAAACATAATGCAACCTACGCAAAGTAACAGGACCCAAACATAGCACAACAGAACCCAAAACAAGCACAACAGATCCGAAACATAGTACAGCTGAACCCAAACATAATCCAACCTAAACAAAAGTAACAAAACCCAAACATAAAGTAACAAAACCCAAGCATGATGCAGCAAAATCCAAACACAGCACAACAGAACCCAAACAAAGCACAGCAGAACCCTAACCAAGCACAGCAGAACCCAAACATAATGCAACCTAAACAAAAGTAACAAAACCCAAACATAAAGTAACAAAACCCAAGCATGACGCAGCAAAATCCAAACACAGCACAACAGAACCCAAACAAAGCACAGCAGAACCCTAACCAAGCACAGCAGAACCCAAACATAATGCAACCTAAACAAAGTAACAGAACCCAAACATAAAGTAACAAACTCAAGGATAGCGCAGCAAAACCCAAGCATCACACAGCAGAACCCAAACAAAGCACAGCAGTACCCAAACAAAGCACAGCAGAACCCAATCAAAGCACAGCAGAATCCAAACATGGGGCAACAAACCTGAACATAACGCAGCAGAACCCAAACATAATGCAACCTAAACAAAGTAACAAAACCAAGCATAGCGCAGCAGAACCCAAGCATAATGCGACCTAAACAAAGTAACAGAACCCAAACATAGCGCAACAGAACCCAAACATAATGCAACCTACACAAAGTAATAGAACCCAAACATAGCGCAACAGAGCCCAAACATAATGCAACCTAAACAAAGTAACAGAACCCAAACAAAGCACAACAGAACCCAAACAAAGCACAGCAGAACCCAAACATGGGGCAACAAAACCCAAACATAGCGCAATAGAACCCAAACATAATGCAACCTACACAAAGTAACAGAACCCAAACATAGCGCAACAGAGCCCAAACATAATGCAACCTAAACAAAGTAACAGAACCCAAACAAAGCACAACAGAACCCAAACAAAGCACAGCAGAACCCAAACATGGGGCAACAAAACCCAAACAAAGCACAGCAGAACCCAATCAAAGCACAGCAGAACCCAAACATGAGGCAACAAACCTGAACATAACGCAGCAGAACCCAAACATAATGCAACCTAAACAAAGTAACAGAACCCAAATAAAGCACAACAGAACCCAAACAAAGCACAGCAGAACCCAAACATGGGGAAACAAAACCCAAACATAGCGCAGCAGAACCAAACATAATGCAACCTACACAAAGTAACAGAACCCAAACATAGCACAACAGAACCTAAACATAATGCAACCTAAAAAGAGTAACAGAACCCACATAGCGCAACAGAACCCAAACAAAGCACAAGAGAACCCAAACAAAGCACAGCAGAACCCAAACATGGGGCAACAAAACCCAAACATAGCGCAGCAGAACCCAAACATAGCGCAGCA
The DNA here is from genome assembly GCF_030506205.2 of Paramisgurnus dabryanus. NCBI lineage: Eukaryota > Metazoa > Chordata > Actinopteri > Cypriniformes > Cobitidae > Paramisgurnus > Paramisgurnus dabryanus. The sequence continues at coordinate 13,010,646 of NC_133342.1, read as the reverse complement.
GAACCCAAACATGGGGCAACAAAACCCAAACATAGCGCAGCAGAACCCAAACATAGCGCAGCAGAACCCAAACATGGGGCAACAAAACCCAAACATAGCGCAGCAGAACCCAAACATAATGCAACCTACACAAAGTAACAGAACCCAAACAAAGTCCAACAGAACCTAAACATAATGCAACCTAAAAAAAGTTACAGAACCCACATAGCGCAACAGAACTCAAACAAAGCACAAGAGAACCCAAACAAAGCACAGCAGAACCCAAACATGGGGCAACAAAACCCAAACATAGCGCAGCAGAACCCAAACATAGCGCAGCAGAACCCAAACATGGGACAACAAAACCCAGACATAGCGCAACAGAACCCTTAATTTAAGCTCTCACGGAGCAAAAAGTGTGTGCATAACAAAACTATATAAAATAAGCAATTGTATCTAAATGGGTCTTGTCCTATAAAATAAAGCAATGTAGGTGAGTCTGGTTCATACATGAATATTGAATAATCCATTACTAGTGATTGTTCATTGACTGATCATAGCACCTTTACTTCTAGCGAATGCAGGTGTGTGCAAAGAAAAGATCCGCAGATTTTCCCAGCATCCTTCAGGGCACAGAGGCTCCCCACTAAATATAGTACATCTCCCAGATCTCTGCTGCCCTTGAGGACTTACAAAACTAGGCCAAGAAGAGAAAAATGGGACAGAGTTGTGGTTGAATATGCAGCAAATTCAAAGTATCAATAATATGCCACAACATTTCCAAAAAATAATATTTCATCTACAGCGAATCGAAGTAAAAATCTTTTTACAGGTGAACACAAATTTAAAGAATGCTTTTCCAAAAATTTTTTTTTCAAAACATGTACCCCAGCCGTCAACTAGGGCTGTACCTTTTTAAATACCTACAGTTATACACCTAAATTCATATTAGTACCCCAAAGATACATATTGGTACCAAATGTAGCCTTTACCTGTATATATCTGTACCTATAAAAATGGTACAAATTATGGTCCAAATTAAATGGTCCTTTTTAAGGGATACTGACCCAGTGACAGCAGGGGAACATATTTTGACCATTTTTTTTCTAACAGTGTTTCCATTGAAACTGTATAACATATAAAACATTTTTTTGTTTTATTTAGTACAAATGAAAACCTGCTTGCTAAAGATTTGAGGTCACATCTCACTGAAAATGTGAAAAGACATTTCAATGTTTGTCAGCTAAACGATCTACACAAGGGCATAAACTGCTTTAAAATAAAATTTATAATGAAGAGCATTCGGTCATTAATGTTGCAAGTTAAGAAGTGCACTAGGTTTTGAAGTTCTGCATGTAAAACTGAAGCGAATGCCGTACAAATAAAGCACTCCTGAACAAGAATCCCATGTCTTTTATAACCGTGAGAGATTTGCTTGGCTTTTTTCCCACTCATGTTTTGATCCCCCTCAGGCGCTTCAAAGAACAATCTGACCGTACCTGAAAAGCGAAGCAGCAGCTGTGATTGGCTGATGCAATTTCACCAACATCTCGCTCTCGTAGCCTGAAGAGAGTCGGCCGCCTGTTGTTGAGGGTGATGAGCTTTAGCTCGTGGCTGTACAGCTGCGTCTGTATCGTTCTTCTCCCCCTCCATCAAACTCAAGTGGGTCTTGATTCCTTTAACATCCGTTGGCTCTGGATTCAATCAGCACTTAAGTTTGCCTCAGGCCATCTCAGAGCAGTCAGATCTTAACGCTGTTTGTTTAATCCATTGTAAATCCAGGCTGAAAAGAGAAAAGATGGGTCACTTGATGCCTTGTTGTATTCTGGGGTATTTCAATATTATTATTTTTGGTGCGATATACATTTTGGCGTAGTTAGTAGGCTATTAACATTAACTAATCTATGTAGTGCTGAACACGTTTCATCTTCCATGGTCCGCTGATAAGTTAATCAAGCGTCGATTTTTAAGCATCTGTAAATATCACATGGACAAACAGCTTTGTCTGGGTTAACATGCTCCTTCTGTCTATGTAATTACAAACAAATACAAATGTTCAAGTCCCTGGTCTAGAACGATCCACGTGAACTTAAGGACAAACAGGAATTTTTTATTGCAAACAGAATGCTTATTTTCTTTAATCGAGGGCATAAAGACTAATTAAACTTTGGTTATTGAATGCGCTGCATCCAATAAAGACCAAAACTCAGAGCTGCGTGAGAGCAATTATTTCCCAAATCACACAGACTCGCTCATCTGTCCATGACACACCAATTGGATCCGTCAGCCAAGCAAAATGTTCTGCTTCCTATGGAAATGAATGCCTGACATTTTTGCTTTAAACGCTGGGTGTACTGTACCGTTCATTCTAGCAGTGATATAAATATAGAGGTGATTATGTGAACTTTAAGATAAAAGAGTTGTTTTATTAAAGCAGTTTGGAGGCTAATACATGGATAAAAAAATGTGGAGGTTAAATATAATTATGGCCTTCATCAGGATGAGAATAACCACACTGCCCACTTCTCTGACCCTGACGAAGATTACAAAGAACAGAACTGAGAAATTAGTTACTTAAGAAAATCACATGATGATAAAGACAGAAGATTAAAGCATAACCTGATTTAAACCCCATTTGACTACATGCTATGTGTTTTACATTACAAGTCACAAAAACAACAATACAGGTGTGAATCTTGTGACAAAAACAAAGGTTGTGATGTATGCTAAGATATTACAATGCAAGGTGTTTTTAAATTAACGCAGCTCAAACTTGCATTTTAGTCTGAGACTAGAATAAACCCAATCTTTGAAACCACCCAAAAAATTGTAAGTTTTCAATATAAAAATGCCTATGTTCAATAGTATATACATTTGTAAAGAGTAACATTTGTTTTCCCCTTAAATCAGCTTAATACCAAGAGATTCATTTTTCATAACTAATTTAATTGAAATTTGTACACAGGGAAATTCATTTGGTAGACGGTTTATAATATTCAAAAATCACCTGCAGTAGGCTAACAATTTATTTCTAATATTAGGCCACTTGAAGGAATAGTTTAACTTTATCATTTACTCCCCTTTGTGCCGTTCAAACCCCTGATGGCTTTTTTGTTCTTTTAAATCAAATTGAGTTTTGTGTGTTGGGTTTGGTGGAAAAAATATTCTAAGTCTTTAGTATGTAGTAAAGGTTATAATGTTACAACATTTGTTCATTTCCTCACCATAGTGCAAACAAGAAGTGATGTCAGTTGGAGTCGCTGGCGTAGTGAGCAGCCGGTAACCCGAGTTTGAGTCCTTTGCCGGTAAAGTTCCCCTCTCTCCACTGTGTCCTGTCCTGTCTCTGTATAGTAAATTCTAGGTGAAAAATGTCCCCCCAAAATAACTTCAAAAAAATGAATTGATGGCATTTTCTGTGCAGGTCAGTGTGTTTTAAGAAGGAACATAATCCATAAACAATCAACATGAGACTGTGAGCAAGACATGAAACAACCACATATATTCCACAAAGGAAACATGGAGTAATTAGTGAAACAAGATACACCTGCAAGTCAGGATTAGAACAGGAAATGATGTCTACAAGTTACAATATAAAAAAAACATGACAAATGAAAAGACAAATAAACAAAAATAAAGATTAGTGAATAATTGTGTTTAATTTTATATTTTTAAGGGGCGGTTTCCCAGGCAGGGTTTAGATTAGGCCAGTACTAGGCTTTGGTTATATTAGGGCATCTAAGTAGTTTTTACAAACATTGAAAGAAACAACTTGTAAAATTAACTTAAAAAAAATCATCATAACAGTTTGCACCAACAATTACCGCTTTTCAAAAGTACAACTTACCTACCAAAATCAAATAAAATACTTAATAATGCATGAAACATTTATTAAATATTAAATGTAAGTGTCACTTAATTATTTTTTATTTTATAAGTTAGATTTATTTTAATCCTTTAGGTAAAGTCTATTACTATTTTTGAATATTGAAGCATTGCTGTCCTAAAAATATTAAATAAATCTTATTTACTGTTGTATGGTAGATTTTATTTACTGATGGTTATTTTCTTTCACATAGGGGTGGTTTCCCAGACAGGGATTAGACTAGCCCTAGACTAAAATAAATGTAAGAGCTGTCCAAACTAAAAACAACTTTTGAAAATACATCAGTGCCATTGATTTGCTTCAAAATGTACATAAGTAATGTTTTTAGTAAGGCATGTTTGTTTAAATTAGTTAGATGTCCTAATTAAACTATAGGCCTAGTCCTGGGAAACCACTAGGGTGGCCATTTGTGCCAGTTCCGCCGGACACGTCCCGAACATGTTTTCGGGTTCATTCTCCGGAAGTCGTGTTGCTCGACCGCAAACGTCATCACATTTCAGTTAAAATACATTAGAAAATTAAGATGTATTTCTTTTAAGACATACAATCATTGTAGTTTCATTCTTACCTTGAAATTTAACGGTTGCTTTTCTGAAATTAAACCTGAAATATTAAACCTTGATGACGTATGCGGTTGACCAACGCGACTTCCGGAGAGCGAACCCAAACATGTTCTGGACGTGTCCGGCGGAACTGGCACGAATGGCCACCCTAGAAACCACCCATTAATGTTAAAATTGTATAACACAAAATTAATGACTAACAAACTGTGTTTTTGACATGCATTGTCAGAACTGTGGGGAGAAACACAATAAAATGTGCTGAATAGGGTTCATGTAAGTAAACACTGATTATAAGTGACTTCACAAAATTATAATTTACAACAAAACAACATCAAAAATATAAGAGCTTAAACCTTAATGACATTTTATTAACAAATAGTTAAAGTTCTTTTTAGTTTTTATTTTGTGACAAAGCTTAAATAATCAAAATAATCAAAGTATTCTTTACAACATGTGCAAATCAATGTAAGTTAATTTCACTTGAATGTTTTAGTTTAATAGATTTAATACACTTAAGTTAAACAAACTTGAATTTGCTAAAGTTTTTGATTAAAAATTACTTTATTTATTTTAGGACTATGTGCAGTGACTATAAATAATACAAGAAAAAAATATGACTTTTACTATTCCCACATGAATTAATTGTGAATGTATTATCATTTTACTTAGGAAAATCTAGTTCTCAATAAATGTTAATATTACTATGTAGAAATTATGAGGGTTAATCTAATAAATTTTACTGCACCAAAATGTTCGTTTTTGTTCAGTGAATAAACCTTACAAAAACATTACAGGTGGGCTTCTTGAGACAAAACAATGGCACTGATACATTTGAAGATATGTCAGAGCAAGCTGTTTTCAGTTAAGATTATTTTAGTCTTGGATTAAGCCCTGTCCAGGAAACCGCACCTATATTACTAAAATAATTTTCTTATCTCAAGTACAGGTATTTTTAAGATTAAACATCCATTTATGTCTTTTTGTAAAGCTGGATTATTATGATTGGTGATGGATAAATGTCTTAAGGAGGCTTACTGATAAAATATGACAAAAGACAGTAAGAGCAAGTTGCAGGAAATCTTAAAGTCATTTGGGCTACTTATGATTAACTGTAATCAGCTGTCACTTAACTTAATGAAGCCGATGATTAAGATTCATGAAGAGCTGTCAGTTGCAGCCAAATGCAGGGCGCCTGAAAATGGCTTGTTGGGTGCAGGTGCATGAAATGAGGATGCTTGATGATTTTACGGTAAACGTAAAGAGCAAAACTACCTGTGATACTGTCAGCATTTCAGCCAGAGACGTAGGAATGAACATATCTGCTTTACTCATGAATATTTATTAGGTGATGTCATAGTCATGTCTGATATTTATAAGTGAAAGTCAAGTAAATGGGCAGCGAAATTTGCTTGCGTCTGGCAGACACTTTAAAGGGATACTCCAATTTTTTCAAAAATATGCTCATTTTCCAGCTCCCCTAGAGTTAAACATTTTATTTTTACTGTTTTGGAATCCATTTAGCTGATCTCTGGGTCTGGCGGTACCACTTTTAGCATAGCTTAGCACAATCCATTGAATCTGATTAGACCATTAGCATTGTGTTAAAAAATTACATAGAGTTTCTATATTTTTCCCATTTAAAACTTAACTCTACTGTAGTTAAATCGTGTACTAAGACCGACAGAAAGTTTAAAGTTGGGATTTTCTAGGCAGTTATGGCTAGGAACTATACTCTCATTCTGGCGTAATAATCAAGGACTTTGCTGCCGTAACATAGTTGCAGAAGGCGCAATGATATTACGCAGTGCCCAAAAATAGTCTGTAATGAAAGGCCCCGAAACTATTGAAAGGCCCCGTCCCAAATGGCGCACTTCACGTGGACTTTCGGTCTCGTGGACTTAAATTGCGCGTGCTCGCTTAGTCTACGAGTCCCTAGGGTGTCCCTCCTGTCATTTTTGCACTTCGAAGTGTGCTCATCAGCGCCCCCTTTCCCCCCTTGATGCGGTCTTTGTTGAAGCCCGCACTGCAGCAGGCTTCGCACACTTTAACCAACCCAGAAGTCCTTGCGAAAGAGTAATCAGACCAATCAGACGACGGAAGGGAGGAGTTCACACCGACGGGCAACTTCTCTTCGTATTTCCGGCGTGACCCTCGGTCTGTCCCAAAATACGACTCCAGTGCACCCACGTGGACTCGCATCAAGGGTCCCTAAAGTGGGCACTACATGATGTCATCAAAGTGTGGACTCTGAGGAGGACCACAAGTCCGGAGTGTGCCATTTGGGACAGGGCATTAGTTACCAAGGGGACTATTTTTGGACAGTGCATAATATCACTACGCCTGCTGCAGCCATGCTACGGCAGCAAAGTCCTTGATTATTACGCCAGTTTGAGAGTATATTTCCTAGCCATATCTGCCTAGAAAATCACAACTTTTAATTTTACGTCGGTCTTAGTACACGATGTAACTACAGAAGGGTCAAGTTTTAAATAGGAAAAATTGTGAAACTCTTGGGTTATTTATGAGTACCATGCTAATGGTGTAATCAGATTTAATGAATTATGCTAAGCTACGCTAAAAGCGGTAGCGCCAGACCCAGAGATCAGCTGAATGGATTCCAAAACGGTAAAATTCAAATGTTTAACTTATAAGCATATTTTTGAAAAAAGTGAAGTATCCCTTTAATCTGAAGCAATATCCAGTGTTAGTTTACACAAACACATACACGCACACACACAAACTGTACATACTTTATTTAAAAAAAATAAAGATTGACAGAAAAAGATCAAAAGGTGCTCCCAAACTTACATTAAGAAGTTAAGTGTTACTATTCCTTAAATGTTTGCAATGTCCTTTAATTCACTAAGTGAGTTTAAGGCTTTCAAAAATGCAGGCAAACAAACCACAGCAGTTATTCTGACACATTAAGATGTTGCGCTGTTGTGAAGCGGCACATTACAGTATATTAATTGTGTGGCGATGTCGAGTCAAAAGCGAACAGTATGTGTTGTTTTCAGGTAAAAGAACATGGTGACAGAGAAGCTCACTTAACAGTCGGCGACCCACTCAACAATTTTATTTTTGCCAACCCATCCATCAAGATGAATAATTCATACCTTGAGCCCTTTTACTGCCTGTTGAAGAAAGATTGCTTCCCATTTTTATTTCCTTTCTTTTTCTCCCTTTCTTGCACACACCGATCTCTGCTTTCCAATTAAATTAAGGGCAGCGCAGCACTAAATCTAGCGTGCCGGGGTGTGTACATGACAATTATAAGCTGTGAGTCAGGCCGCCGGTGGGGCGATGAGAGAATGAGACCCGAGGGAATTCGGAACAATTAGCAAGCCGCACCACACAAAAGATACATTTGTAATTAAAACCCCTTTGCCTGTCGGAGGCCAGTAAGTAGGGTAGGTAGACCTGAATTCGGAGAGACGTAGAGCCCTGGGCAGTAATACTGGGTGGAAACATTTCACATCCAAGAGGGAGATAAGCAGTATTTAATTTCTCTTTGTTTGTAAAACACTTTTGACAGCAGGGGCCTTTCGCTGTGGGCTATATGAAGTGGAGATGCACTTTTGGATGCTATGACCTGGAAACTAATAATAGTGTAACATCAGCCACAACTGTTATTACAGATATTTGTCCAAACGCACCGTCTTTGACTCTTACAAAAACATAACCCTTACACAACAATTGTCATGTTCTTTTTGCTGCGATTGCTCTTTGTCTATCTGTTTCAAAGATGACTGTCTACTATAACTATCACTGGGAGTGATGTAGCATAGTGAGGTGTTTACTACAGTAGAAAGGTTGAAGGTTCAATCCCAATAAAAGTATATGATGATCCATTATCACTGTGCCCCAAAAGACAAAAAAACACCAGGTTCTCCATGGGCACTGCTGGATATTGCTTTAAAAGAAAGCATCTATAAAAGTTGTAATGTTTTGCAAGAAAAAAACGATTTACTGTATATCTCTAATATTTCATTTAAATAAGCAAAAGACAGCAGATAATCCGGGCCAGATACGCAGCGAAGTCAGCAGCTTCAGCCCATATTCGCCTGCTGTCTGGGTGTAAGCAAAGATGGGTCAATAAACTTTGACTTTAAAGAGCTCATTGTTTTACTTTGTTAACATTGTTTTATAAGTTAAAAAAGTATGCTTTTTAAAAGTTTACTGTAGTATATTGTGTTTATTGTTATGAAAAACATTAAATGCGGCCTCATTTTTAAGTCAATTTGGATAACACTGTCTGCTAAATAAATAAATGTAAATGTGAATTTAATGGGAATGCTAATGAAGATCTCTTCCCAGGTGTATTACAGCTTTTTATTATGGATATATCTCTTCAGTAATTCTGCAGCTGTTTTGCAAGCTTTCACAAAGATTTCCTCTGGAGCTGGAGGCAATTTTATTCAAAGGTTCACTGATATTCTGCTAGCATCAGCAACAAAGTTTTAAACAAAACATAACACCTTTCAAATGTTTTTATTACTATTATTTATAACTAGTGACAAGATAAAAGTACTAAAAACTGCATTGTGAGCTTGGAAGATCGAGGTTAAGATTCCAGGTTTCTCAACACTACCTGTGTCCCTGAGAGAGATTTTGTTATTATTATTGTTATTTGCACTATTTTTTGCTATTGAGATGCTACAATAGGATTGTCCTTGTATCTTCTATCTTTCTTTGTGGATAAGGGTCGAAATACACTCACCTAAAGGATTATTAGGAACATCATACTAATACTATGTTGGACCCCCTTTCGCCTTCAGAACTGCTTTAATTCTACATGGCATTGATTCAACAAGGTGCTGAAAGCATTCTTTAGAAATGTTGACCCATATTGATAGGATAGCATCTTGCAGTTGATGGAGCACAAAGCTCCTGTTCCACCACATCCCAAAGATGCTCTATTGGGTTGAGATCTGGTGACTGTGGGGGGCCATTTTAGTACAGTGAACTCATTGTCATGTTCAAGAAACCAATTTGAAATGATTCGAGCTTTGTGACACGTTGCATTGTCCTGTTGGAAGTAGCCATCAGAGGATGGGTACATGGTGGTCATAAAGGGCTGGACATGGTCAGAAACAATGCTCAGATAGGCCGTGGCATTTAAACGATGCCCAATTGGCACTAAGGGGCCTAAAGTGTGCCAAGAAAACATCCCCCACACCATTACACCACCACCACCAGCCTGCACAGTGGTAACAAGGCATGATGAATCCATGTTCTCATTCTGTTTATGCCAAATTCTGACTCTACCATCTGAATGTCTCAACAGAATTCCAGACTCATCAAGGCAACATTTTTCCAGTCTTCAACTGTCCAATTTTGGTGAGCTTGTGCAAATTGTAGCCTCTTTTTCCTATTTGTAGTGGAGATGAGTGGTACACGGTGGGGTCTTCTGCTGTTGTAGCCTATCCGCCTCAAGGTTGTGCGTGTTGTGGCTTCACAAATGCTTTGCTGCATACCTCGTTACAAGTGAGGTATTTTATTCAAAATTTTATTTTAGTCAGCCCATTCTCCTCTGACCTCTAGCATCAACAAGGCATTTTACGCCCACAGGACTGCCGCATACTGAATGTTTTTCCCTTTTCACACTATTCTTTGTAAACCCTAGAAATGGTTGTGCGTGAAAATCCCAGTAACTGAGCAGATTGTGAAATACTCAGACCGGCCGTCTGGAACCAACAACCATGCCACACTCAAAATTGCTTAAATCACCTTTCTTTCCCATTCTGACATTCAGTTTGGAGTTCAGGAGATTGTCTTGACCAGGACCACACCCCTTAATGCATTGAAGCATCTGCCATGTGATTGGTTGATTACATAATTGCATTAATGAGAAATTGAACAGGTGTTTCTAATAATCCTTTAGGTGAGTGTATGTAAATAATATATTTTTTGCTATGACTCCGGTGAAACAGGGTCAGCAATTGTTAACTAGTAAATCTTCAAGTGAGCGACGTCATAGATAGGCTCATTCTGTTTTTAAGTATTTACTCTTTATGGTGACTTTCATAAACTGTGCCTCACCATGGAGATGGTGACTGAATAATACAGGGTAAGAGCACTTATGCTACCCACGCAGCACTGGAGTCACAACAGAATGAGCTTTCATTGAGCTACTTCAATTAAAGTGCCTTGAGTTTGTTAATAACAGAGAAAATAGAGGAAAAACGGCAGAAATAAGAATGAGAGAGTTAGCGTGAAAGAGACAGAGAGTCTTGCAATATATGGAATAGCATAGAGTACCAAATGAGACACAGCTATTGTTTTCTTTTTCCTACTGTTAATCTGTACTGTATGTGTTCATGTTAGTTGATTCTGGCATTCATTAAAAAAACTGTTTCTAAAAAATGTATACAATCACAAGACAATAAGAAGCCAAACAAACACAATGAAATAAGCGATCAATATCTCGTGCTACTCTCATTAGCATGGGATTACAAGCTCATGCTTTTAAAGATGAACACAACACTACAATGTTTTTGATAATGAGACTAATTTTATGCTGTCAATCAAATAGTTACAAAGAGAAAGAAAGCAGAATCATACTTCAAATACAACTGAGCATGCTGTTGGTAAAACCTGAATCCAAATGAAGCAATTATAAAAAAAGGTCAGGGACTGTTTTTTTCCTTAAACTTATTCTCAGATTGGGGGTTGTGAGGTTGGTTGAGAGGGCAGAACACTGGCTTTCTATTTTTTGATCAGTGAGGTTACACAGGCAAAACATGGCAATTACCTCCCAAAAGTTTAGGGGCTAAAATCCAGTATGACATTTGCAGAAGGGGGATTTAATGAAGTGTGCATTTCCTGAACAATCATACATTTGGGCGGCCTATCTGATATATTCCAGTGGAGCTGACAGTTATAATTACTGAGAAAAAAATTGGGGACATACTCCAAAGTAGAGGTGGGTGGGAATGACACGCACAATGGAAATCCGATTGGGTTTCATTAACATAGGGATGGATGAGATGTCTGGCAGAGGTTTCTGAAAGGTGCCACAACTGGAAGATAATAGACCAGAATGACATTTAGATATTCGTACATGGGGTCACTTTGCTTTAACTTATTCTAAAACATGTCTTTCCTTATATAGCATTGATTTAATGTGTATTTTTATGCTTAAATACTTATACCGCATTAACTATCCAACCAGCTAGTTAACCTTTGTATTATGTTCTGGGTCAATTTGAACCATTTAGATTTTTAAGTTGTCAAAAAAAAGAGTTAACCTGTGATTTTATTCTTAAAATTTTGTGACTCATAGCCATGAACATGCATGCAAAGTTAGAATACACTGATATGTTTTGAAGTGTACGCAAATATTTTTGTAACAATTTTGAGTTTCGCGGGTCAATTTCACCCACATTTTTTGTTCCAAGAAAACGGTATAGACATTTATTTTGTATATGTTGGTGTTTTATACCCTGGAAAGGGAAACGTAAGCATTTGCTCACTATTTTCAGTACTGATAAAGACTTCCTCAGACACAGAAAACTAAATGTGAACTATCATTTCTATTTTCAATGTATATGAAATACTATGGAAATCAGATGCATTCAGACCCACAGAATAATTTTTTTTAAATGCTAAACGTTACAACTGTTTATTTTCAACATTAACAAACATGTCAAAAATTGTGTTTAAATGATTTTTTTAAAATCATACTTTTTGATAGTAAGTGTTTGTAATGTGTGACAAATACTGACACTAAAATGGTCCGGTTCATAGCTAATTCCTTCTTGTTTTTCATGATGTGATATTTAGGGAATTGCATTGAATCCAACTTGGGGCAATTTGACCCGCTCCATCAAAATCATCACAAAAATTGAACACAATACAAGGGTTAATCTCACAGTGTCAGTTTAGCTTTCTATTGACTAGTGATGTATAAGCAGTGGGCAAAGCAATAAAATATGTAAAACTGTTTGGGCTTGGGAAAAAAATGACACACATACAATTCGTTTAAAGACATACCCATGACCTAATAATAAAAAAAGATAATAACAATAGATGAAACTGTAGTCATCGTATGCTTTATTACCTGAGTTTTTGGTTCGTGTATTTTTATTTTTTTGTATATTCAAATAAAACCTAGATTATTTTATATACTGTACTGTAGTGTTTGCTTTTTTGCAACTTTATTTGTCTTATAAATTCATTTTACGTTTAGTGTTTTGTCCATTTTGTATCCTAAACCTCATATGTTGATGGTTTAATCTAACCAGGGGGACATTAAAAGCAAACATTTCCCCCCCCGGACATCACTTTTGGCTGTATATGCTATAAAATGCCATTTGAAAAACACTACAGAGGTGACTATGCTCCTGTATAGCTTAGGCCCTGTTTACAAGTACATGATTTAAAAAAACTGACATTTCCCTTCGTTTACACCCAAACGGAGAATTCACCTCTGAATCCGATTCTTTCTAAAAACTCTTGAAAAATCTTTGGTTACATGGTTGCATGTAAACTGAGACAAACGATTGTTTAGCCAGCCAACGTCACAGTATGCACCAGAGCAACCACCTACGCCAAAAGTGCAACCTTGTTCAAAAGAGTTAAAGGAAGTGATTGGTTGCTGTTTTCTATGGAGGACCACAACAGTCATGCAAAATGTAATAAAGAACTTTAATATTTAATAACGACCTGGACAATAAAAATAGCATTAATAGATTTGTTTAAAAATTCATTAATTAATCTATAAATAAAAAGACAAAGTTACAAAAAAATCATTATGTTACATTTTATTAGGCAATAAAAATTGAGATTATAAAAATAACGTAGAAATGAAATATTAATCCATTAATAAATTGTTCAAATTAATATAACAATTTACAAAAACAACATAAAACACTCAATAAGTTCATCATTTTAAAATTGCATTTATAAATTCTTAATTCAATAATGGAATTTCAAAATGTATTTCAAAAAGCGATTTAAAAAGGGAAATTAATAACTGGATTTATAAATTTAACTACAAATACAGGTTTAAATTAGGCATTTAAAAGGGCATTTCCGTTTTAACATTTCTGTTTTAATTTTCCCGATGGTTCTTCTTATTCTTTTCGCTATTCGATTTGCTTTTCGTTTCGCTTTTCGTTTTAGCCTCTCTATTTAGCTTTTCTGTGACTCTTTGGGTCCTCATCCGAGATCTATAAATCTGCGCATGACGTACAATCAGAGCCAATCAGTGAGCTTGTTACATCCACCTGGCCATAGCTAATTTGCATTTCTCATTTGACCATTTGCAAGGACCGAAAGTCACGGAAAAGCTAAATAGAGAGGCTAAAACGAAAAGCAAATAGAAAAGTGAAAAGAATAAGGAGAACCATCGGGAACATGAAAACAGAAATGTTAAACAGAAATGCCCTTTTAAATGCCTAATTTAAACCTGTATTTGTAGTTCAATTTATAAATCCAGTTTTTTATTTCTCTTTGTAAATCGCTTTTTTAAAAATACATTTTGAAATTCCATTATTTAATTAAGAATTTATAAATGCAATTTTAAAATGATGAATTTATTGAGTGTTTTGTGTTGTTTTTGTAAATTGTTATATTAATTTGAACTATTTATTAATGGATTAATATTTCATTTCTACGTTATTTTTATAATCTCACTTTTTATTGCCTAATAAAATGTTACATAATGATTTTTTTGTAACTTTGTCTATTTATTTATAGATTGATTAATTAATTTTTAAACAAATCTATTCATTGCTATTTTTATTGTCCAAATAGTTATTAAATATTGAAGTTCTTTATTACATTTTGCATGACTCTTGTGGTCCTCCATAGTTTTCGGGATTCTGATTGGCTTATGTATGCTTGAGCTTTTCACCATAAATACACAGGTACGTTTCAATGAACACTTTTCTGAAAACTGACATGTGTGCACAAAGTTTCAGTGGTAGAACAATGCATCACCATTGTAGAAGGTCATGGATTCGAACACACATGCTGAATATATGTTTACCTTGTAATGCAATGTAAGTCACTTTGGATAAAAGCGTCTGCCAAATGCATAAATGTAATGTAAATTATTATACAATGCATGGTAAAATATTGAAAGAATAATATGATATGCTTTTACTGAATGTAAAATATTTATAGGCTATATGTATATAGTTGAAGTAAGTGATTTACATCCTTACAAGTAAAGATCTTCACTCCATTTTCTTTAGACCAGGGTTTTGTGAATGAGGTTGGTGCTTAGACAGATGGATCTGACAGGTGTCACAGCCTCAATTTATCTTCAGTGTCACAAAACACCAGCCACCACATTTACTACCAAACACCAGAAATTGGCTCACATATGATCAACAGATGAACTGATGCTCTACGATCATTTAGAAACAATGCCATGGCAAATTATTATAATGCTCCATGTTTTTCCTTGGAAATTTCAGGAAATTTTAATAGAGAATCATATGATATTCACTCGTACTGTATAATACATCATTTCAAATTTTAAATTCATATTTGTCAATTCCAGCTAGTGCAAATGTCATGGATGTGATCCGTGAGAATGCACATATAATATTAAAATGTGTAGCTTGAATTCATATCGCTTTAGATAAAAGAATCTTCAAAATGCATAAATGCAAATAATGTTTCATTTTGCTTGTTGGTAAACAGATTTTCTATTAGAACTTCAAAACTACCATTTGCCTTTTTACTAATATCCACCATGCATCATGGCTACATATCCAGTTCAGAGGGACCAGTTCTGCTGAACATTGCATGGTGCTGTGTGATTAAAATTAATGTGCCAAAGTCATTAGTTTTATTATTTTGTCCCAACTAACCTCTATTTTCAGGTCGTTCTTACGGCCCTGTTTAGGGACTGCTTTTACAGCTAAAAACTAGTAAATAGTACCATCCACTTGAAACCCTCGCAAATAAAACACCGGCAAAATAAACCTACTGATTTATTACCCAAAAGCAAAACAGATCTTAAAACGGGCAAGAGTTAATATACAGCACCCTGCAAGCCCTGTGCACCGTAGAACAAAGGTAGCTCTTTGTAAGAATAATAAAATACTCGCCTGTATCCCCCTAAATGGCATGTCAGGGTGAACGATTACTCTTAAACAGAGCAAGCACACGTGTTCGTGCACAGCTCACGCATGATAATTTCCTACACGCTGTTACCTTCTCTCATACCTTAGCATTGCACTACAACAGGGGGATAGCGACACTGATCTATAGACCAAATTAACTCTTTTTACAATCTCTCTTCTACCCTCTTTTCTGCCTCTCATGCACACAGAGAGCTCATTCTGACCTCTGATGTGACACACAAGGGCAGATGTCCCTCCTTTCCCTCGTTTTTCCTCCCCAGCTTCATCCTTCCTCAAGGAAGATGGATAGGGTTGCTTTGCCTGCACCCTCCGTATCCTGTTTTACTCGTTCAGGAAGATAGAAGGATTGATAGACACCACTTTGGCGCTGTTCCTCCACTTTTAGCAGTCAACAAGCATTACTCACGCCGACACCTTCATTTAGGCTCATCTGAGACAATGTGTGGCTCTTAGAGGGCAGGATCCAAAACCTGAAGCGAGATAAAATGAAACGCACACGCTGGCCAGGCAGCTGGCATCAGTTATTCAATGTCACACTGTTTGCTCCTGACTGATTACTGGGGAAACAGGCAGGCAGCTGTGGACAGGTGGCAAAATGAATGCTGGAGGGATGCTTGTAAGAGGTTTGTATTGACCTCTAACATCACTTGAATGTTACGGCAGTTTTCTTTATTTTTTATTCTTTTAGTTGGCTTATGCTGGTTACACACCAACAGGTAATCATGCTGTTTTTGGGCCGATTTTCCCTCTTGGACAATCCTAACTATATCCTGATTACCTTGATGGTTCTACAGATTATCTTATCAGATTTTCCCTTGGTGTGAGGTGTGTTACAGTAAAGGGACACAAGGCAGCATTTTTATGTTAATAAATCATCTTCGTAAGTCGGTATTTGGTTAAATGACTCATTACATGACGAATGAAGACTCTCTCGCCCGCCCCTACCGTCTGTAGGAAGAATACCCCACTTGCAAGTTAGCTGTATCCGACCCAGTGTCCTTCAGTCTCGTAAAGTCTCAGATATAATAAATAAAGCATTTACTCCCAGACACTAGGGGGAGCTAGTAGAGAAATAATACTCAGACTTGCCTTGTGTGCCTTTAAGGGTGCGTCTCATTTCTCTGTCTTATTCCTTACCCCTCGGTTTTGCGCGTTCATGTGAGGGGAAGTGGCGTCTTAATTCCCATTTTGATCAAAGGCTAGGGCTAAGACGTAGGGATACATAGCCCTTGAAACGAAGTGTGATAAGGACCACACTTGAAAGAGAGGGGTAAAGCCTGATTTATAGTCGTGCGTAGGTTCTATACCATAGGTTATCCGTAGCCCGTCCATAGCTCTGCGTAGCCTGACGTGCCCTTCACATAAATTTTACAGCGCGTCAGTTCTACGCGCACCGCAAGCGCTGTGATTGGTCCACCAGAACCCCTCCCATCAGGTAAAAAAATTGTGTCATAGGTATTTCCGTTTGCGACTGTGAAAACAAAGATGGGCCAAGTTGAGGAGTGATTTAACTAAAACTGCAACAAAAGTCGATGTTTATTTACTTCCATCATTGCTCGTCTTCTTAAATCATACACAACAAGTTGCTGTTTCTTCTTCGTTTGTGGCTTAACTTCTTTGACGGTCGCGCTGCTACTGTGGTTACTACCTACCAGCGGTCTGCATGTGTGTTTGCACGTCGACGGGGATGACGACACAAAAGTATAAATGAAAACCGACGCGGTACCTATGGCGTCGCGGCTACGCCGTAGGACCTACGCACAACTATAACGAGCCCTTAAACATTAAAGGGAAACCAGGCAAGTCTGCGTAATATTTCTCTACGAGCTCCCCCTAGTGTCTGAAAGTAAATGCTTTCAAACACACTGTCGTAAAAACGAACTGTTGTCCCTCCCCCCTCGGAACCAAGTTTATCAGCTTATTTCCAATCCAGTTATGTTTCCCTTCCGTCAAGGGTTTTCGATGCTCCCCGGCTTTGCCATTTGCAACGATCGCTAGCCATGTTTAGCTCGCCTGCCTTTGTGATGTTTGCCGTAAAGTGATCCTGCTTCTCCCGATATCTGAGACTTTGCGAGACTGAAGGACACCGGGTCGGATACAGCGAACTTGCAAGTGGGGTATTCTTCCTACAGACGGTAGGGGCGGGCGAGAGAGTCTTCATTTGTCCGGTAATGAGTCATTTAACCATATACCGACTTACGAAGATGATTTATTAACATAAAAATGCTGCCTTATGTCCCTTTAACATAGGAGTACCGCATCAATGCTGAACGTCGAACTGTGGAGTCGCACAAATGAAAGTAACGTTATTTTCGGCAGTTTAATTGATATTATAATATGACACTCATGTTTTATGATACTTTAAATAAAGTGTTCAAGCGGTTTTAATTTTAATGTTTTTGTTTTGAATCGCTAGTTAAGCCACTAGCTAGCAGCTAAGTTATGCACTATTTGTCGAGCTCAGCTCAGGCAATCGATACCACAACCTGAAACAACGCATCTTCTTTGTTTATGTCAACGCTTTTTTGCCTCTGTTGACGTAGCAGCCAGTTAGCGGCAAGGGAAGGTGACGCAAACGGTAATCGAGTTGTGTCTAATTTTTTTGAGGAATGATCTGTCTTACCCCTTCCCCTTCACTCGGTTTCGAGGGGCAAGGGGAAGACGAAGACAAAGGGGAAGGGGTAAGACAGAGAAATGAGATTGGCCCTAAGAGTGTCCAAACCTGATCGGAAGAACAACAGCATCAAACATGTTTAATATTTACGATCAGAAATCCTGATGTGTGTGGAGAACCCTGAGGACAAACGCGTGCACGCTCTTGAGATTATCACGTGAAACAAAACAATATCCAATCAGAAAACGAGATAAAAGTGAAGTTGATGCAAAGTAAACTTGTACAGAGCATGTCCCTGCTGTCTCCATGTCTTCACCCAAATCTTTTTCTTTTTACCCTTGGATTTTCTGTAAAATCATTCCAGACCATATTGTCCGCCTTGTTTATTCTGAAGTCTCACGAGATTTTGCGAGATTTCCTGTGTTCAAAGTCGAGACTCTGTGTTGTGCTGTATTTGACACATCATGGCACACAACACACCATTGGAGAAAAATGGTTAAATCTAGAATTTTTTATCCTCATGTTTGTGGTCTATCACATTTTGAAAATCTTATAAGATGTAAAAAATCTTTTGGTGTGTACCCAACATTAAGGTATTTGACTCTTTAAAAAAATATTAGGGAACTTCAGCATTAAAAATTTCAGCACAGCATTAGTTTATTCTTGCTAGAATGTCATTCAGATTAATAATATTTAACTCTTTCACCGCCAGCGTTTTTAAAAAAAGTTGCCAGCCAGCGCCAGCGTTTTTCATGATTTTCACCAAAGTTTAATGCCTTCCAGAAAATGTTCTTCTTTAAATATATAAACATACAATATACCAAATGAAAGAACAGACCCTCTGCTTTCAAACAAAAAAAACCGTTTCATCCTACCTTTAGTGGTTCTTTTGCAATCAGCTTTTGAATATGGGTAGGTTTTTGCAAAAACACCATATTTTGAGCAAAAATCAGAAATAATTCCATTTTTATGACGGACTTTTCATAGAGATCCGATTCAGAGCGATCTTTAAAACAGACACGGACATGCAGCAGCTTGGCATAGGGCAATACTTCCGGTTTTAAAAAGTTGCGGAAGGGCGCCACCTGGTGGATAATAGCGGTATTGCGGAAAGACGGAATATCTCGTCATTGGCGGGGAAGCGTTTTCTCTTAATTGACGAGAAATCTCGTCAATGGCGGGGAAAGAGTTAATCTAATGCAATGAAAGGCATTCATTTACTGTAAGATTTACTGCATTTACAGTACTGTGTCTAAATACTTTTTAGGAGCACTGTAAACTTGAGACGCTCTTTCTTTACAATTGTATTTATTTGAAGCTCTTTATTAATGTTTTGAAAAAGTTAATAAATATATATGTAAAAAAAAAATAGAAATTGAGACATGCTGCAATTTTTGCAAATCTCTTGCTTAATATGTTTTAACCACAAATTACCCACCACAGCAGAGTCAGCACCTTTGTGAGAACAGTTTACCGCTATTCATTTTTTCTCTTCAACTTCTAAAATACGTGATAACATAAAAGCCACTATAAATCACAATATCACTGACAAAACACAATTGCTGTTTGGTGAAGGTATCAATATATGTGAGTTATCAGAAATGAGAGCCGGAAAATGACTGTCCATGCTTCTGAGTGCATCGGACAGGGCTATTTCTATCTACTTTTACACTACGAACTGTTCATTTCATATTACGGAGATGGATGTTGATGGTACATCATTCATGAACGTGACATTTCAATGACCCTTTCTGCAGCAGACACCATCAATAACTACTCTATCCTACTCTGGTGAAAATACTCTCTGAAACAGTTTCTAAAATGATAGTTGGTTCAGTTCATGTCTTAAATTCATTTACTATCATTGATGTGTGTGTACATGATTTATATGGATGCGCACCACACCAACCACCTGTCTGTCCATCACAAAAAGTCTGTTTGGAGTGAGTAACAGATATTAATTGCAGTACCAACATCAACAGAGAAGCAATATGGATACAACACCTGTGTCTATAGCCATACATTCAGATGTAGAGAGGAACCCAACCGTGATTATTGTCTTGTTATTTGCATAACGCACACACACCACTAAGCTACAGAAACATATAATTTTATATTAAGCTAATATTGTTTTATCCTCCAGCCTTTATGCATTCAAAATTAAATTTATGGGGTGTTTACACAAAACCCGAACTGAATACTTTTTATTCATTTTGGCCTTTTATTTACATGAAAATGGCATTTTGGAAGCCTGAAAAGCAAAAACCCAACTCATTTTAAAAACTCAGTTTCAAAGTGCAAGTTTCTGAAAATGATGCAGTTATCGCATTTGTGTAAACAACAATATCGCTAATTTGTGTAAACGGTGACATCTTGCGGATTCATATTATGAGGCACATTGTGACATCACCTGCATAAATAAAGCATTTCTAGTTGTTTCCTTGGATTCATGTAAATGAGGATTGTATAAACAACAACAAAAAACGCAAAGGAAAACATTTCTGTTTTTAGTAGGAGTGGGTCAATCCAATGCTTCATATCGGGTATCTGGCCTTTTTTTGTTGGCTCGGGTATTGGACTAAAGAAGCCAATCCAAATCCGATAGTGTGCGTTATACTGTGACACCAAGGTAACCGCAAAAAATTTACATTAAAATATCTGACACATCTGTCTGAACGAAAATTAACCTAATGCCAGCCACACAATGTCACAAGCGCTCTTGCAAACAGAGGAGAAGTTTGAAAAGGACATTAACACACACATGCGAGAGTTAAGGGCTTCTCGGGTCCGTTCGGCAAAAACACATTCATTTTAACTCTCTGGGGTTTTTAGGGCCCTGGGGAAGTTTTGACATGCACTGACATTTGTGCTTTTTTCAGTTGCTTGAAAACATATTAATGGCAAAAGTCTCATCACACTGTGTTCATCAAAAACTGGGCTTCAATATCATATAATCAACATGTATGTACATGTTTGTATTTTTGAGAGAAAAATGTTTATGCGTGGTTTTTGAAAAAGCAAAATTTTTAAGTCACTGATATAACACCACAAAACTCATTCTTAACATGTTTTCCCAAGACTTTTCAAAAAAACATCTAGTAGTCTAGAGTTTTTTCTTCAAAATGATGTGAAAATCATATGGCCTTATTATTCACATAAAGCAAGATATTGATTTACAATTTCTAAGACACTTTTGCTTGGGAAAGGCTGTATGCGTGGAGGCGGGAAAGCTCCTGAATAATCAGTGATTGACAGCTAAGAGACAAAAGAGTTGAATAATGAGCCACTAATGAGCCTTGTGGGGATGTTCAACAGGAATGTAACCCTCAGTAAAACCATGAGAAGGTTTACTTTTCAATACAATGTAAACACACACACACACACACACACATTATATATATATATATATATATATATATATATATATATATATATATATATATATATATTCTATTAATATCACAAGTATAAGTTACCCTTTAAAAACCATAGTAGCCTAATCATGGTAAAGATACTGTTTGGCCATCGTAAAATGAACACACTTCAACACAGGGTTAGTGTTTGGTTGGCCAGCCAGAGGTTTACTTTTGTGCAGTTAAAAGCTCAAAAGAACAACTGCCTATCGTTGTCTGGACTCCTATTTGTGTTTTTGTAATCATTATAGTAGAAACACAACCAGGGACACGCGTGATAAACTTATCAATGTTTGTTTACAGCCGCCGCCATTACATTACCTCACGTGTTGATCATGAATGCAAACGTGTGCACATGCGAGTGATCCTGTGTTTAATAAACTTGCTGTGCGGAGATATGCGCTTAGACACAACTAAATAAGGATTGTACTGTCTGCAATCGCGTATTTTATAAGAATACCAAAAAGCGCGTCGAGTTTCCTGACTCGCGTGTTTGTGTATGTGCGTTCCGGTCGCGTCAACTGACGGAAGACAAAGAAAACACTCGCGTCTGGAGAAACTGACACACATCCGCAAGTAAATAAGGATTTAGATGTCGGACATCGATCCCGTCACACTGACGAAGCACACACACTCGCGTCTGTCTGGAGATTTAGGCGCGAGTAAACAAGTATGTGATGTGTGCAATCGCATCTTTTATAATGATACCACAAATGAGGCATTGTGTGTTTGTGTGTGCGTTTGGACGTCGATCGAGTCACACTCGCGTCTGGAGATAACTTTAGTTACAGTCACGAGTAAACAAGTAGATGTCATGTTTCCAGCACTCGGATTAAAACTCAACACAGCAGTGAATGGCTGCAGAGATGGAATGTCCATTGACTGTGGGGTTGACTAATGAATATGGATGATCTCTGCTCTTCTCTTCAATGGAGCGGGGCGTGGCTCATTATAGATAATGAAGCAACAGAAGAAAGACGGTACATCTCTCTCTTCTAATACAGTTAACAACGAATTACAATATTTGTTTTCGATTTCACTTACATCTTCCAAAAGCAGACATTCCAAGCATTATGTAGACATTTATCTTTTGTTTATATGACAAATATTCGTTAAGTTACAGTTAATTTTTCTGACGTGTTTCTGAAAGGACTTCACTGAGGGAGAGAGAACAAAACGCGCATCATGTTTATTTTCTTAATTTTGCGAAAAGCACAACATGCTGTTTTTATTGGGAGTGGACAGAAAAAAACTAGACAATTTAACGTTTTAAATGATGTATAAATCATATCTGTATGTCCAAAATCAGCAGAGTTATCTAAGTCTCTTTGGGGAGTGATTTAAAAATAAAGAGTTTGCGGCGCCCGCGCCGCAGCCGACCCCAGAGTGTTAAATAACCAGAGACCGGATTATTGTACCCGACCCGTGTCCGAGGCATGCCTGAACCTGATCGGGTCTTGGGTCGGACCTCAGACCTCTTCTTCACATAAGCCCAAACATGGGACTATGCTGAAGGGTGATTTATAGTCGTGCGTAGGTCCTACGGCGTAGCTACGGCGTAGGCTATCCGTAGCCTGTGCGTAGCTCTGCGTAGCCTGACGCGCACCTCACAAAATTTCTAACAGCGCGTCGGCTCTACGCGGACCGTAAGCGCTGTGATTGGTCCACCAGAACCTGCGTCATAGGTATTTCCGTTTGAGACGGTGAAAACAAAGATGAGCCAAGTTGAGGAGTGATTTAACTCAAACTGCAACATTAGTCGCTGTTTATTTACTTCCATCATTGCTGGTCTTCTCAAATTATACACAACAAGTTGCTATTTCTTCTTCGTTTGTGGGTTAACTTGCTTAGCTTCTTCTTCTGTGATGACTTCTGCTGCTACTGTGGTTACACGCGTGATTACTGCTAACCAGCGGTTTCGCGTGTGTTTGCACGTCGACGCGGACGGCGACGCACAAGTATAAATGAAAACCGACGCGGAACCTACGCCGTCGCTGCTACACCGTAGGACCTACGCACGACTATAAATCGCCCTTTACTGTGAGGATCCGCTGGACCTAGCACCCCCTCCTGGTTGGGAGTATTTACGTCCTAATACAAAAATCATCATTTTAAAAGTGTTTGATTAAGTATAATATGGTCCAGCGGGCCATATTAGAATTTACCCCGGGCCGTGTGCGGCTCTCGGCCGCCAGTTGCCAATCCCTGGTATACACACAATTCTTAATGGATCAAGAAAAATACAAGAATCAGATTGGGATCGGGCGACTCAAAATTCAGGTAATAGGATCGTAATGTGGTATCAACCCACCCAGTTTTTAGTATATTGTCATTGTGTACATGTAGACTATAGCATATATTTTTTTTAAATTGTAGGGACTGTTACAGGTAGCTGGTCATAACAATGTAAATGATTTCGTGTTTTACAGTGCCTTGTATCTGGTCCCTACAAATTAAGCAATACCTCTCACACTTAAGTTTAATTTATAGTCATGCGTAAGTTTTACACCATAGGCTGTGCATAGCCTGACGTGCACCTCACCAAAATTTAAACAACGTATCTGTTCTACGCGGACGGCAACCGCTGTGATTGGTCGACTAGAACCCTTCCCACCAGGTAAAAAAATTCAGCGTTGTATTTATTCATAGGCATTTCTACTTATGACGGTAAGAACAAAGATGGGCCAAATTGAGTAGTGATTTAACTCAAACTGCAACAAAAGTCACTTTCTACTTAGGGGTGTGCGATATGATGATATTTGAGAACAATTTTCAGAAACATCATTGTATTGTGATTCGTGCCTAAAGTACACGACAAGGGGCGTGCTACATAAAGGCGAGGTACTACACTGTAAAAAATACTTTGCTGCCTTAAATTTTTTTGTTAAATCAACTCACATTTACAAGTCATGTCAACAGAGATGAGTTGTCACAACTTATAAAATATAGTTGCGAAAAGCCAACTCACCTGTAGTTATAACAACTAATCTCTAGACAAGATAAATAATAGTAAGTTGAAATGACTTGTAAATTCGAGTTGATTCAACAAAAAACGTTAAGGCAGCAAAGTATTTTTTACAGTGTAATGGCCGTGTTTCGACACATACGCAACACAAATTGTTTCTTATTCAAATTATTACTCTACCAGGCCGTCAGGGCAGCACTGATTTGCAACTTTACCGTACATTAAAAAATTAAGGATAAGTGATGAAAAGTAGCCAATCCACAATTGCAAACAAAGTTTAGAACAAACAACAATAAGAACAGGAATCAAACATTATGATAAAGAAAATGCTCCACAGCTTTCTGTTCTTGGAAGAATTGAAAATAAAAGAAGAGAAAACGATAGTGTCTGTGCAAATGCTGTATATTTCCTTTGTGTAACTGTTTGTAGTGGAGTGTCCTGTCTCAATATTTTCTCATGCATGCGCTATTGTACGCATACTGTCCGTGCACTTTCCGCATATATCTTTGTTACCTTGTAGGACTGCATTTTTAAATGAGGGCATTAGTATGGCTGTATTATGGCTCAGTAATGGCAAAATAGTCTTTAAAAAACAACATGAAAAAGATACTGCCTACTAGTGGTCTGGATGAGTAATTGCATGTTGACGTGGATGACGATGCAGAAGTGTGCATGAAAATGCCGTAGGACCTATGCACAACTACAGTATAATAAGCCCTTGTCCCCCCACAAACGCAGTAAAAGGCTCATTATAGTAGTGCATAGGTGTTAGAGGTAATAAGTATAATGTAATAATGTCGGGTACATGGTGTCTATATTCAATTATGAAGCAAGCACTCTAATATTTGGCATTGAAACACATTCTCTGTGTAGTATCTGTCATGATGTCCAGGAAGAAAAATGATGCGTGCAAAAAGACCCTATACTGTGTGACAGACGGTTTTCTTACAATTTCCCTCCGTAAAATCACCCTGTCATATGGCTTGTTCCTCTTGTGAGGGCAGTGACAGAACATCTTGGCTAAAGTAACATCAGAGACGCCTATTACAGAGAGATGGAGATGAACAGCTTGATTGACAGCTTCAAGTATCTGGTGTTAAAGTCGGAAGATAACTGGCTGTTCATTGAGCCTGGTTTCTTCCAAAAAAATGTCTTCACTAGTAACACGTTATTGAGTTTCTGGTTCCTTGGCACAGTTATCGTAACTTGCTGATTGTATAAACTATTTATCTGTTCAGACACATATTTTCTAAATGGAGCCGTTCAACTAAACACCTTATTATCTACAGAAAAAAGGAAGACTTGACATCTGTGGCCATTGTATCAAAATCAAATAAAAATGCAATGAATGATTTCCTATATTGTACCTTCTATACATTATATATTAGTGATTATGTCAAGTATATATTACATAGAAAGACATCCTAAACTCCAATTCATCATAAACACATTTGTTTCTGCAAACTAAGCTATATAAGGCATTTCTGTTTCTATCTAGTGTGTATTGGCATTGCAGGAGAGCATGCTTGTTTGTTGTACATTGCTATTGATCGTTCCCACAATTACTGAGCCGAAGGCTCATATTATTACCAAAGATGACACACTATGGATTTCCTTACAAAACCTGTTGTTTCCTCGGGACCTTTGGGAGAATTAGAAATGTCAGAGTCCCTTCCACTATGAATGCTCTTAGATTAAAATATTAATGTCAAGCAAATGACAACCTGCAGTAAATGTATTCCGAACAGTGCCAAATATATTTAGCTGGCTTTGTTACAAATTATTGGAGCTGCTGGTATGGCAATAAGCGCATCTCTTTTTAAATAAATTCAAGAAAAGTGGTATAACATAAAACATAATAACAGTAAAAGGAAAAGAAAATGTGCCTCATCATCTTTTTATTGCCTTCTGAGCAACTGAAAGTTTCTAATAACACACAGGCAGTTTAGGAATATTAGCTATGCAAAGTACAAAGCATTAAAATGTGTTTCATTAGCCTCTTACTTTGAGAAGAAAATCTTTACAGAATACGTAATGTGGTGGCTTATGACTTGGTTACCTCTTTCTGAATATCTGTAGGTGGGTAGACAAGGCTGTTAGCTTAATAATTTACAACAAAGGTTAAAGGATGGTCACAGCTTCTCCCCGCATAGCCGATGTGTGCCAAACACAGAAACAAAGAACAAGCCCTACTGTATGACGGAGAAAATTTTTCAAAAAGCTTTCATTTTCATTTTAGACATAGAGGTGCTTTTCAAACCATGTAAGTAATAAGAACTAGTGTATTGAAATTAATATTTTAAAGTAATACATTGTCCATCAAAATATCAAGCAAGTTTGGTTCCAAAACGCAATAAATCAATTTTTACTAATTTCGGTAAAAATGTTTTTTTTTTATACCAAGAAAGTGACAAGATGAAAAGCACTATTTTCTGTTACAAACTTTCACATAGCATCATTAGGTTATAATAACATAAAAAATTCAAATCCATAATTTGATTTTCAAAGATTTATTCTAAAAAACTTGATTATTTTTTTCAGCAAAATGCAAAAAAATCCATGACAAGTTTTTGTTCAAAATGCTATAAATCTATTTAATAAATATATAAATGTGCATTAATCTTTGCCATATTATATTGATTTAGTTGACTAGTGGTATACACTGAGTAAACATTAATGGCATTAATCAAAACACTTACTTTATCTTATTAAGAACATTGTCATTGCTGCTGTCTTCCTTGGGACGTCAACGCTGAATTTTTTTGACAGCGATCAGCTGTAAAATGTTTTGGTCCTGCTCGATTTAGTTGGCTCCGCTTAAAATAATGGAAAGTTTTTCATAAGACCCCCGGGGGTCAATGTGTTAGCATGACAGAAGCTTGATGCTGTCGTGTGAGAACAAGCAATAGCCGGCATTTTTTCTTCGGCCAAGTGCCTCTCATGTAAATTATTAGATTTTGATGGTTTCCGTTTCTTTCCCGCCACAGAAAAACACCACAGGTTTATCAATGCCATCAAAATTACTATTTTGTTTGTGTTTGTTTGTTGATCACAAAGTACAAAGTAGATGAGAAAAGCTAGGATTCTGTGTGTATAGTCAACGCGTCGCCATTAATGTTTACAATGCGTAAAATGGTGTGCAGTGATTGGTTAAGTGGATTTAATGGATTCTGCAGAGAAGGAGGAGTGGCGTTTATCATGGTTTGGAACAAAGGGAGAAAAGATGACAGAATAACACAATGGATATTGTATTTTGCGTAAAATTAAGTATTTACTTTTTAATACTGACCTGATACAATACTGATTTTGGGCGGTAACTTATTTTTTTTTTTATTGCATTTTTTGGCAACCAAACTCTTCAAATGCAAATTAAATTAAATGCAATTCAACTTATTTAATATTTAATTCTATAGTGCTTCTCATAATTTTGCTTTACAGAAAATACAAACAGGACATAAAAATAAAAAATTAATTATGTTATCCAAATAATGAAGGCCAAATGTTTGTTTCTGACTTCGCAGTTGTCATTGCCACATATATTCGCTTTGATTTCAATTGTTTATAATCCCCAAAACACTTAAGTGACCTTTTTAAAGAGGCATCACCGAATATTTACTGTGCCCTTCAGTAGTTAATTGACTTCAGCATGTAGTGTCATCGTGGGGACACTGTGTTATATAATATTGAGGAGCGGCAGGCACAGGACTGTTATAACTCTGCAGGCATTAGTGCTGGTGGCGAGACAAACTGGCAGTGAACTTCAGCTGAACTCGGGTTGAATCTGAGGTTAGAGAGGCGGCGTCACTTCACCCACTTATCCACCAGACACATGCATGGGTTTGGCACCACCAGCACGCTGCAGAAAGAGTTGCCTCTGGTTGACTCTCATAACAGCTTTGCATTGACATTTCTCCAAAAAAAATATTTGCTTTATATTATTAACCACTGAATTACAGTTACATTCATAATTTAAAGCTCTTCTGGGGGACAATTAAGGAGGTAGATCCTATAGACTAATTGCTTGTTAAACATATTGTGCATGATTTCACTTTGAATATAAATTTTAACTTGCTTTAAAATTATACAGCTTTTAGTTGCTTTTACTTATAGATCTGAGTTTGTTTGGTATCTGTATGGTTCATGTTTATATACATTTTAAAAATAAAATATAGTCTTTTAGCTAATGCTTTTAGATCCACGCTGACCCCACAGCAAAACGTCAATGACTTTATTATTCAGTATTTTTATCTTGTTCGGAACTGCCCTCATTTTTCCGAGAATATATAAAAAATTCCCTTGTTAACAGCATTTATCTCATTAAATTAAATAGATTTCTTATTTGATGTTCAGAAGTCAAACAACAGTTTCAAAAAGGGCCAAACCCATTATAAGGTCAGATATAAACATTTTCTGGATTAATTTAACCCTTTTTGACAAAAGGCTGGGTTGAAAATAACCCAGCATGTTTTTAGAATAATAAAAAATAAGACAAATAAAATAAGAAAAATAAAATAAGACAATAGCACATGAAGATTTCTTGCAATACAATAGGGAAGCAAAACTAAAACATGTAAAAACTTTGACCTCTGACTTTACCACCCTCCTTATTCGTTTCTTTATCTCTATATTAGTATTTTATAACTGAAAAACTTCACTTCGGAATTTCATTGGGCGATCAAAAAGGACATTAAGATAATATTGATAAATGTAACCTAATATCACATAAATCCAAAAGCATGGCGAGTGCACAAAACCACATCCAGCCATCATGTAAATAGCTGACTAACGTTACCATAGATTGTAATCTGACCCTGTATCAACAGAAGAACTGGCTGTTCAAAGTCTGCTATCTAAATCTCATCAAAATCCACAAACGTATCAATACCCAGTGTTCATCACAGAATTCAATACAAAACATACCCAAATACATACCCCAAAAATGAAGTCAAAGTAAAAAAAAAAAATATTTCCCGAAAAATGCATTGAAATAGCTCTTATTGTGAAAGGATTGGCGTATCAAGTCTCCACAACATCAATAAACAGACAGAGCAATGCTTTTAGGGAGAAATAAAACACGTTCTCCATTACAGTTCACCTTTGTGGTTAAGGAAGTGTATTTACGGTGCATGTACAAGTATTGCTAATGGAATGCCCAGAATGTCTGTCAAGATAAAGGTGTAAAAATACCTCCGTCCTGTACTGACTGTGCAGTAATGGAAATACACTTAACATCTAATCAGTATGTGAGAATGAGAGTGTTGATGACACACTCTTTCATCAGATGTTCACTATTAGAAACTCCCAGAGACACAATGTAAGACTGAGAAACTTCAGCTCTCCAGGAACATAAAAGAGAAAGATAATAAGACCAGCAATCACAAGAAATGTCAGTACCAATTAGAAGACTTCTTAATACCAGACTTCAATTCATTTCACATCCGAATTCATTTGTTTGGTTAGTAAAAGAGCTGTTTTTTATGCATTTAAAAATAGGACAACAAAACAGACAAATACGCAAAAGTCAAAGAGTAAAAATTGGAATCTGGTAGTTCAGGATACCAATTTGACAAGGTACACTTAAAAGTGGTAAACATTGTCGGAGCCGATGGAGTGGTGGGTAGCGCTCCGACATGTGATGCTTTCGCACTTTCGGCGACCCGAGTTCGATTCCCGGCTCGTGGTCATTTACCGATCCCATACCCCTCTCTACTTCCTGTACTTTCCTGTCCCCTCCTCATTCACTGTTAATAATAAAAGGCAAAAACGGCCCAAAAATATAACTAAAAAAGCGGTACACATTAGTTCATGTAAAGTGATGTTAAAATGTGTGTTTGTCACACCAAAGAAAAATTATCTTGCGAGAATTCTGATATATTTAAAGAGTTGGCTAATTTGTATAAAGTTAATCGTGCAAAAAAATATGATTATCATAAAAAAATAACGAAACCCCACCCCTAACCAAAACGTCACAGGGGTCATACAAATCATACAAAAATGTGGTCGTAGGAATTAATGCGAATTAGCCACCTTATAAAATATGTACTAATTGCCATGAGATAGCGTTGGACCGCCTAAAGTAGTTTAATTAAAAAAAACAACTTAACTCTTTCACCGCCAGCGTTTTTAAAAAAAGTTGCCAGCCAGCGCCAGCGTTTTTCATGATTTTCACTAAAGTTTAATGTCTTCCAGAAAATGTTCTTCTTCAAATATATAAACATACAATATACCAAATGAAAGAACAGACCCTCTGCTTTCAAACAAACAAACAAAAAACGTTTATCCTACCTTCAGTAGTTCTTTTGTAATCAGCTTTTGAATATGGGTAGGTTTCTGCAAAAACACCACATTTTGAGCAAAAAGCAGAGATAATTCCATTTTTGTGACTGACTTTTCATAGAGTTCCCATTCAGAGCGATCTTTAAAACAGACACGGACATGCAGCAGCTTGCCATAGGGCAATACTTCCGGGTTTAAAAAGTTGCGGAACCTAGAACTAAGTTGCCACCTAGTGGATAATAGCGGTATTGCGGAAAGACGGAAAAACTTGTCATTGGCGAGGAAGCGTTTTCTCTTGCTTGATGAGATATCTCATCAATGGTGTGGAAAGAGTTAATAAAAAAATAAAATCTCGGAAAAATAAGAAGCATTCTCTGCTTTCAAAAACTAGGGACGTGTCCACTGTCGCGGCAAAAACCACGCCTACTCCTGGGAAAGCTGCTGCCTCTCTCAACTTTCAAATACTGCAACAACCTGATTGGATATTCGCACTTGTGTTAAGGGTGGGGCCACCGTTTTTGCCCCGCCCAAATAATCGTGAACACAGAAATGTGGAAAAACTGTTTAACGATCTAACTCTGAAATTCAGTACTATATAGTTCACAATCTTTATAATGTGTTTCAACAACACATTTCTAAAATTTCTAATGTGTTAAGAAACAATTTGGTAACACTTTACTTTACAGATGGGTAATAGGATAATGTTATGGTAATACATATGTAATTTCATGGTAATATTATTTTTAAACCACATATTACAAATAATTACTGTGCAGTTTCCAGACAATAATAATGTAAATTCTGTTGATTTAAATGTATAAAAAATGGTAATAACTATGTACTTACTAAAAAGATAAATGTTCAGGATACTTTTGGTAATTACACCAGAATAGTACATGGTTACTTTTAAATGTTATGGCATAATAACACAGTGATCAAAGAGACTAACCAAGTCGTTTTAGTAGTTAGTGGCTACTAATTCGTGAGTACAGTTTGCACAAAAACGTGCGCACGGTTTATGAATTTGTGGGTAGGGATTGCAAAAACTGAGCGTACGGTTTACAAATCTGAGAGCATGGATGGTTAAAGGTGCAGTGTGTAATTTTTAGAAGGATCTCTTGACATAAATGCAAAATATTATACAAAACTATATGATCAGGGGTGTATTTCATAATGCACCCTCAGGGGCGCCGTAAGGGGGGGAAAGTTAGGACGATTCTAAGGGCCCATGAACTTTTGAGGGCCCCAGCCAAGGACTATGCCGCACACGCAACCCCCTTAAGCTGAGCCCTCTTAGCTCCGCCCCGTCTTTACTCTGCGTTTTAGCGCCGTCTTCAATCCACGGTCTCACAGTGCGCGTGAACTTCACAGGAGAGCAAGGTGTGTGTATTTACTGCTATTTCCTATGATATCTGCATATGTGCACTTCCTTACTATAAATGCAGTTTACACAATGTGACGCTGGAGCAATACAATGCAGTTTTCTTTCCACTGTAAAGTCTTCGCTCTGTTCACCCCAGTTTAAAAAAACACAAGGTGATTTACGTTCCCTGTTTTATGTTATGATTCTAACGCGAAGTCAGCCCTTATAAGCTGTTTAAATTAACGTAGCCCGTATAAGCTAATTAACATAAACTAGAAATGCGATCGGTTACACACTGTTTTGTAACGCAATATGCCAAGGAAGGATTTTTATGCAGTCGTAAATCGAGTTGGTTGTGATAAAACTGAAATGCAACTAAGGCTAAACTAGTCAAATTATGTATATTAAAGCTTCTCAACTTGCAACAGGGTTAAGAAATCAATGGAAATCTATGTCGTAATCTGTTATATTTGTCATTCATTTTAGAGCCCTGTTGATTAAAAACAGTCTGAAGAATCATTTAATAACAGTATAGCTGTTTTCTTAAAGAGTAACTAAACCCTAAACCAACTTTTTTTAGTTAATGATCTGTAAGAATGGGGTTTTATTAGTGCTGTTCATTGATTTTAGTAAGTTTTTTGACATTTGGATATAAAGTGTTTCAGTACTACAATATATGGTGTAAAAACGTCTGAGTGCTGCCCTCTTCAGGTTGAACGGTGGCTACTGCAGTTGAATTTTCCTATTGAATGTTGGGTCCAAAAAAATACCTCGTGATGTAAGCAGGTTCAAGCTCACCACGCCGCTTTGGTCAAGCATTGTTGACCCAGTCTTATTTCAGGCAGAATGTACATAGAAAAGATGCATTGTTGTTGTTCGCCATTTTTAAATGTTACAATGTCGTGTATGTAACAGCTCAAGTGTACAGTATGTCACTCAGACTGTCTCTGAAAATCAGACTAAAGCCTAAAATCTTATTGTGAGATAAAAAGCATCACAGTTTAATTTCAAGCATTAATTTCACTATGATTTCAATTGCTGACATGACATTACTCAGTCAACATTAAAGATATCAAGTTTATATTTTCACAAATGTTCTTTACATTATATAGGAAGATTTTATGTGGAAAACAGTAAATTACAAAGAAATACTTCAGCTGGGTTTTCACAGGCATGGTCACATTTATCTTTAATCTTTAAGAATGTTGCATTTTCTCTGAATATTTGATTTAATGTACTGTATTTTTCAATTAAATTTGCATTGCACAATAAATTATCTTAGCTTTAGACATTTTAGGTATCTATAAATACTGATAACTGTGGTCAAAACAATAGCAAAATAAATAGTTCTGTATTATTAAATTACAGACAAAGATTTTGAATAGCTACAGTAGGTTGGATTGTATGTTTTGGTACGAAATGGGTATGGGGGGGCCTGACCCCCTATTTTTTCATAGGGCCCAAAATTGCTAGCGGCGCCCCTGTGCACCCTTAACTGACAAACTTTTTTTACGAAGTTGTCTCCGACGATGACATGTTTGTCCGGTGGCGGCTAACGTAGCTCCTCTATGCGTTTCAAAAGCGAGGGGTGAGCAGTGGTCTGACCCATTGGTTGCAATGCGCAACCTTACCGCTAGATGACGCAAAAATGTGCGCAGTGATTAATAAACCGTACGCAAAAATTTTTTTAACTGAGTGAACAGTTTAATAACCTCTGAGTAGGGTTTTTAAACTAAGAGGACAAAAATCTGATCACAGATTAGCATTTTCTCCAAGGGGTGACCTGCCAGGCTCCGTAGTTTAGCCACTAGCCACACCGATAAAAAATTACAGACCGGAAGGTCACTTCGGTTCAGGCGTGTAACCGCGTCAACGTATGTGTATCCAATGAAACGTCTATACCGGGTCTATAGTTAACCTAGATGGGGAAATGACAGCTTTTGCTTGTGGAGTATGGTGAAAGCAAATATATGAATAAAAGTAAACATTTATAAGATTTTGCTACCTTATAAAATAGTTACGAATTGCCATGAGATTATGTTGGATACTCCACGTTAACACAAATATCCATACAAAAACATGAAATAGAGGTATCACATTACATGATCTTTAAAAGCATGATATTTAAGTATAACTTTTGAAAAGGAAAATACATCCATCAAGCATACTGTAGTAAAAAAAAAAAACATTAATCATTACAAAACTAAGGAAACAAGTGCAATCCCCTTTAAAACAGGATGTGGTTTGTTGGCTCCATTATTAAGGCGAGCCACACGGAGACATCTCACATCGCATTTACCCATGAATGACAGTGAATTTCCAGTCCCTCTTTAAGGCATTTGCAGCGGAGTGTTGAATTCTGGGAAAAATCAATGGTGCAGTACAAGACTAAAGTCATCCAATTGTCCAAGTTTCCTCATTAACATTACACAGTCACCCCAGGGAGAAAAACATTGGTCTTTTCTTGTTCACCGTAAGGCTGGAAGACACATAATACACTGCCACGCTTTAGTTGCCAGGGCATAAGTGAAGCTCATCACAATGGCCCTTCAGTGTGTGGAACATCTCAGAGGCCAAGTTAACAATCTTTCTTCAGCAAACTCTGCAACATCCAACCTGGTTCCCTGACTGCCTGCTATATGGCCTTTCCTCCCCTATAGCACAATGGGAGCAGGGAAGAAGCTGCCGGGCAGCATATCAATCTCTCCCATCCTCTGCAGAGAACCTCGGGCTCCATTAAGATGCAGTAAGAGATTCCACTCCCGGGCAGGGCGGGGGTCTTCTCTGTTTGGTATTCATCTACCTGCAGAGCTATCAATTCAGGTCTTTCAGCGAGGGGCGAGGGACGCGTCGGCAGGGGATGTTGTTCTCGCCTATTGAATGCCGCAGGTTGGCGGATCCCCGGATAATGCAGCTAAAAGCATTAACTCTAATAGATTCGAGCGATAAAGCCAAAAGGAGGGTTTGATGATGATTGACTTGTTCGGTAATGAAAATATGCCACTAAGAGCACAGCGGCGCTACATGAGAGGTTTAAAAGAATGAGGCTGATGCCACAAAAGTAAACGAAATGGAAAAATAGGGAACGCGAGAGAGGGGATTTGAAATCACTTCGGGGAACGGTGTGCACAGATGCTTTTTTATAAAAGAAAAATACAACTTCACAATAGCTAACAAGAGCTAAATGACTTTGGCGTCACAAGAGATGTGTTGCAATTCGTTTGATGAGCGAAGTGCAAAAGCTATTCGCATTATGGTGATGCTGCGCATTACTGATATGAATAAGAAATCGTTTAAAGGGACAGAAAAATTTGGAAAACAAACTGAGAAGAGTAAATAAACTGTATGATGTCTGTTTAAGAATACAAAAAGTGACTATAAAACTGGAAGTAACACTAATGGGTGTTTACATCGTTTTACATCCAAAGTGCATAAGAAATTATTTGAAATTTGTTGTAGCCTTTGCAACTACATCTCGTTCCAAATTATTATGCACATGCCATTTTTGTTTATTTTTCCAACACAGTCAGTAAGTTTACTAATTTTATTTTACCCTCAACACTTATACAACAGAGTGGATGTTATTCTATTTAAATGAAATAAAAATGTGAAAAGATCCTTTAAAGGGCGCAGAGAATGAAAAACCATTTTTACCTTGTCTTTGTTGAATAATGGTAGTCTACCCACATTCACAGACATACAAAAAGTGCTAGACATGCTAAACGTCTCATAGGAATTCCTTTTTTAAAAATGAAAACAGCCCAGTCTGAAAAACTGATGCTTATGACATCACAGGCATCTCACTGCCCCTCCACTTTAAAATAATTGGCTACATTTTTTGAGTGGCAGCAAAGTCAGCCAATTAGTAATGAGATTGCAAGTTAAGCCGTAGGGGGAGCCAAATAGGTGCTAAACCACTTGTTTAAAATCCCACACCCTAATAAAGCTATCTGAGAGAGGTTTTTAGGAAGCTTCTAATGCATTACAGACCCAAACAAAACATTTTTTGTCTACATGTCACATCACAGAACAAGGATAAATACTCCGTTCAATCATTCTATGTCACCTTTAATACTTTGAAAAATAAGCAAAATATGCTGTTGCAAATTATTAAGCAAGTTGTAATTCTCCTACAATATGGGTATGAAAAAAGGTCTTTCTAAAGACAAAAAGTGTGCATTATGTTAAAAAAGCAAATTACTTCCTATAACAATTTATATTTGGTGAATCTAAACAGAAATTATTGAACTATTATAAGATTTATGAGTGATTCACAGGACATAAAGATTTGATCATATAAAGATTTTTTTAAATATATTTTTAGAAAAATATTAGGAAAGGCAGCAATAAAAAGCCACTGTTAAGAAGCAAACATATTTAACCCTGCTGGTGTCTCTGGAATCCCAAAACATTCTCAATACAGGATTCTTTAGTGCATAAAGTTGTATTTCTATGGGATATAAAGGGAATCATGTCTTCTGAAATAAATGTACTTTCATAGAGCATAATACACCATCCCATGCTGCAAAAATCATCAATTAATATGGGCAAAAAATAAGAAAGAAATCAAGGTATTACCACCATCATCCTCTGATCTTAGTCCTGTTTAAGAGCCTGTGGTGCATGATTATATGAAAGATCTGTGAGGTGAACAGCATTATAATACAAAACATCAACTTATGGATGCAATGCTAGCGTCTTCAAGTGAAATAAAGACAAAACCTATACATGTATACTTACAAGTTTAATGAATGGGAGAGTTAAAGTCATGTCAAAGATATGCTTACAGTGAGGAAAACTGAGGGAACGAGGTTGAACCCCAAAATCTCGCAACACATGGCCCGGTCATCCTCTCATTAATACAGTGCAGTCACCCTGTCTTATGGGCAGAAAAACACCCCCAAAGCATGATGCTACCACCCCCATGCTTCACAGTAGGGATGGTGTTCTTGGGATGGTACTCATCATTCTTCTTCCTCCAAACACGTTTAGTAGAATTATGACCATAAAGTTCAATTTTTTTCTCATCTGACCAAATGACTTTCTCCCATGACTCCTCTGGATTATCCAAATGGTCATTGGCAAACTTAAGATGGGCCTGGACATGTGCTGGTTTAAGCAGGGGAACCTTCCGTGCCATGCATGAT
The DNA here is from genome assembly GCF_030506205.2 of Paramisgurnus dabryanus. Lineage (NCBI taxonomy): Eukaryota > Metazoa > Chordata > Actinopteri > Cypriniformes > Cobitidae > Paramisgurnus > Paramisgurnus dabryanus. The sequence continues at coordinate 12,973,341 of NC_133342.1, read as the reverse complement.
TTCAAACCAATGACATCTTAGTGTATTACCAACAGTAACCTTGGAAAAGGTGGTCCCAGCTCTTTTCAGGTCATTGACAAGCTCCTCCAGTGTAGTTCTGGGCTGATTTCTCACATTTCTTAGGATCATTGAGACCCCACAAGGTGAGATCTTGCATGAAGCCCCACTCCGAGGAAGATTGACGGTCATGTTTAGCTTCTTCTATTTACTAATGATTGCTTCAACAGAGGACCTTTTTCACCAAGCTGCTTGGTAGCCCTTTCCAGCCTTGTGGAGGTGTACAATTTTGTCTCTAGTGTCTTTGGACAGCTCTTTGGTCTTTGTCATGTTAGTAGTTGGATTCTTACTGATTGTATGGGGTGGACAGGTGTCTTTATGCAGCTACCGACCTCAAACAGGTGCATCTTACTTAGGATAATAAATGGAGTGGAGGTGGACATTTTAAAGGCAGACCAACAGGTTTTTGAGGGTCAGAATTCTAGCTGATAGACAGGTATTCAAATACTTATTTGCAGCTGTATCATATAAATAAATAGGTAAAAAATCATACATTGTGATTTCTGGATTTTTTTTTAGATTATGCCTCTCACAGTGGACATGCACCTATGATGACAATCAGACCCCTCCATGATTTCTAAGTGGGAGAACTTGCAAAATAGCGGGGTGTTCAAATACTTATTTTCCTCACTGTTTTATTATGTAACTTGTGTAAATACAAGCACATTTGACAGATATCCTTTTTTGGATCATTTTAATACATTATACATCGGGTTAAAGTGCATTCTGCATAATAATTTGTAACGCGTTGTAGTGACTAAAGTGCATGTTCTGTAGCTTATCTAAATCACAATACTTGACAAACATTAAATTAAACATACAGTGTGTACATTATGGTGCCCAAATAACCACTTATGAAAATATAAATACCTTGACCGTTCAAATGTTTAAAATAATTTACCAATAATTGCTCTGTATACACTATTTATATGGCAATAGTTTCCATCTCTGTGATTTTTGTCACAACTTAAACCTAAACTAATGGTGGAATAGACTCAAAGCCACCACTTCAAAAAAAATCTCAGATCCAGTCAGCGGTGTACGGTTGTACAGCTATTAATCAAACTAAATCCATTGAAAACGGTGGCCAGTCGTGGCACAGTTTAGCCATTAGTCTTGGATGCATATTACATTCTGTTCTCTGACTGCACACAAGCTCACTGAGTAATCTATGGCCGAATGCAGAATGATTTAAAAGTGTCTTTCCCTTTGATCACTCAACGACACGCAACCAATCATCTCAGCTTTCCCAGACCTGAGCACTCCCATTGGGCATAAGCTACTGCTGTGTGCCAGAGTGGATAAATAAACACATCAGTCACCCTTGACGCCACGTCTGGCCGATACCAAACTGTGAAATATTTCGAGCGATACTTTACAAAGTGAGTTAGAGATGAGCAGCAATGGACAGTGTTTGACAACACAAAAATGACATTTTGTACAGAATTGTAGGGTTGGGACATCTTTTAAAATTACAGGGAAGCAATTTTTGGGGGACCTTTAAACCTGGGCCCAATGAGAGCAATGTGTTCCTCATTGCCAAATAAAGTCAGTGTTCTTGCAGAAAAACATTCATTTCAGTCATTTGAGAAACATAAGGACCAAACGTACTATATATGTTGGGGAATGAATAAGAGATCTGTTTTACGCATCATATCATAAACTTCAGGACCACACAACAAGCTCCATCTTAAATCTTTCATAATAACAAAATAAATGTCTTCTGCCATGCAAAGGCTCTTAAAAGAAAGTATTATGACACTGAAGATACTGTATACAGTCATTTATTACTAAAATTAGTGCATTAAATTGAATCACTTCCATTTTAACAAAGATGAAAGGCAATTCTAATGCAAAGCATTTTCTCAAATTGCTGTGCATCTCACTCTCTTACCCAAAAAAGTGCATTAAAAATATACATTTTATCAATCAATCTGTTTTTTTCTGGGAATCAAACCCATGGCCTTCCGTTGCAAGCACAGCAAGACTCAAGCACTATAGCAGGTGTCAGCAGTAAAGCTCTGCCGGATGTTGAAGATTCACTGTAATGTTACTGTGTGTACACGGAGCATATTTAGTATTGCCGTCAATATTTCCTCATTCACGGCAAGATGATAGGATCGGTGACACACATTCTAAATGCAGCCTATCACAGATATTGGGATTTCACGAGCGTCGGCAGGTATAAACCGCAGTTAGCCTTGGTATCGGCGTGCAGACACAATTTCTATCCCTCATCTTTTATTCAATTCACTCCTCTGGTGGAAAGTCAGTGAGGGCGAGAATGCGAAGCCAGGAAATATAATTTATCTCTTATGCAACTTGATGAATCTTCACTAGGTTGGTAAACTATTTATGAGTTGCACAGCTAAATTCTTTCATGCATTTCTTTCCTCCTCCCTTGCCTCCGCTCCCAAATCTAATTCGGCCACCGAAAGTTATTAGCATTTTTCCTTTCTGTACAGGCATACATATTTTATGAAGCAAGCAAAGTCATTTATTGACGCAGGTTTGCTATTGTGGAAAACGAGTTGAGGATGAAGGAATGACGGATTGACAGATTTTCTGGCCAGGTTAGCCTAGGACGTTTTGCTTTTACCCTTCGAAATAACAATATATAAATACATTTTCTCGACAGACATGCAGCACCTCACATTTTTGGTGGCTGAGTTTATTGCGTATTTTTTTTACTAGCAAATGGGTCGATCTCAATACCTTTAGCTGTGTAAAAATAGACTAAATAAAACATAACATAACAAAACATAAACCCCAGACGGGCACATTTATATATGTTCTAAAACACCGAACCGGCTAAAACAAACAAAAAAAAATGTCCGGTTGCCAATTGCATGTTATAGGACAAAAATCGTCCGGTTCCGATTTATGGCTGGTTTATTTCTTCATCCCTAATTTAAAGCTAGGTACTGTCATTTTTCAGTTTGCGTTAAAGGTCCTGTTCTTTCTGTGTTTTTGAACCTTTGGTTGTGTTTACAGTGCACAATATAAAGTCTTCATGTTTCATGTGTAAAAAAAAAACGAGGTATTTTTCACACAATTTACTTATTTGTATAGCGCTGTTTTCACTGTCCTCAAAACGGGCTGATGTCTTACTTGTTCAATGAAGTCCCTCCTTCAGAAATACGCATCGGGTTCTGATTGTGTAGCTTGTTTAGTGTGTTGTGATTTGAAAGCAGCTTAGCTTGCCGTTAGCTTAGTTGGCGACTGACGTATTCCTGTGGGCGGAGTTTAGTCAAAAAACTGTTCTACTGATGTCATTAAAGCAGGAAGTAGAGGGCTGTAGTCCAAACCGACCGTTCACTGTAGGCTTTGAAAGGCGAATTCTGTTAAAGAAAATATATATCGCCTGGCAGTGAACTTTGAGCTTTATCATTTTATAGGTATTATTTATGCTGTCATAGCAACATTACACACTAACTAGGGTTTAAGAAAATGGGATCAGGAAAAATGTGACAGGAAGGCAGTTCAATAAAACATTAGGAGAAAAATTTTGCCAATGTTCAGGGCCCGGTTCCCCGATAACGCTTACTCTTAGCATGCTAAGAAGACTCAAAAGGGTTTAAGTGTTGCCGAATAAAAAATTGGCATGGACTAAACGGTTACGCGGCCGGTGTTGTGTCGAAGTCTGTTCCCCCTATGTTTCCCTTTAGTGTAGTGTTTTTTTTTTTATAGCGTTTTTATCACATTATACATTTATTCTTTATATACATTGAAAGTTTTAATGGCTACTGATATGTATATGTGTGCATTAATGTAATATATCTTTATTGTTCTTAATGGTAAGTCAATTATTTTTACAGTATGAATCATATTATATGCATAATATATATTTATTATGCAAACATAAAATTTTTAAAACAAACAGTATAATGTAATAATATGTTAAAAGACAAACCCTAATATAAAAATTTCAATGTATGAAATATTTAATAAATTGCATTATAGAATACGTTATTGCTTTAGTATAACCAATTCAAATCTTTCTAATATTTCTAAATAAATTATAAACATAACGTGATGAAAACGCTATAAGGAACATAGAGGGAACAGACTTCGATGGGAAACTTCGACACAACATCGGCGCTGTCTTTGATTCGTTAGTTCTAATACCAAATAAAGTCAACTGCATAAATAGTCCTGTATCCTTTACAAACATATTTTGTTATTAGTCCTAAAATGTCCATAACATAAATCATTGTTGAGCCTCAAGGGGATCGCACACCGGCCGCACAGCTCAGCATCGTGTCGCGTCTAGGACAACTCGGAGGCATTGTAAACCGGAAGTGCACATTAAATAGCGCAAGCTTCGTCAGATAGCATCTACTTCAAAATGCAAAATATACGTTAGCAGCCAATGTTAATCGTTAATGATTTGGGACAAATAGGATGTTATTAAATGTTAAACTATGTGAGTGGCGCTGTGTGGCGCGACAGGAATTTGAGCAACTTCCTGAGTCACAGTTGGGCGCCGCCGGTGTGCGTATACTCATAGAAAACAATGTATTCTATTTTTTTAGAACGGCGCTGTGCTGCGCGCCGCGGCCAGTGTGCGATCCCCTTCAGCCCCAACCTTGTCAACATACCATAGTTTGACTTGTACTGCGCAGCACTGATTTCTAAAGACTGCTGCACAGTGGCGGCGATAGCGTTTTGCGCTCAAACAATGCTAAGAGAGAGCTTACGAATGGTCCAGACCAACATTACGAAAGTGTAACTTACAGAAGATATACTTAGCGTACGAACGTTTTGGGAATCGTGCCATAGAGTTAAGAGAGAGGTTAAGGAATAGGTTAAGAACTACTTAGGGAAAAGAACGTTTTGGGGAACCAGACACAGATCAGTTCAGCTCTGGTGTGAAAGGGACAGCCTCCCAAAATGTAATTTCTGCAATGGCATAACCGGTTTAAAATCTGTACGACTAAGTTAGCTGCTGTAATAAGGCTGCAGCAGGCGTAGTGATGTTATGCCTGAAAATAGTCCCCTTTGTTACTTTCAATAGCAGGGGACTATTTTCACGCCCTGCGTAATATCATTGCACCTGCTGCAGCCATATTACAACAGCAAAGTCCTTGATTATTACACCAGAATGAGAGTATAGTTCCTAGCCATATCTCTATAGAAATTCGCAACTTTTAATTTTCCGTCGGTCTTAGTACACTTAGTAACTACAAAAGAGTCACGTTTTAAATAGGAAATAATATTTTTTGTGCAATGCTAATGGTCGATGCTAATCAGATTCAATGAATTATGCTGAGCTATGCTAAAAATGGTACTGCCAGACCGGAGATCAGCTGAATGGATTCCAAAAAGGTAAAAAGCAAATGTTTAACTCTGTGGGAGATGGAAAATGAGGCTAATTTCAAAAAAAGTGGAGTGGTCCTTTAAGTTGCTGGACCTGACTGGCATCGGAGTTCCCAGACCACAGAATTTTAATGTTAACAACTCACTAAAATTGCGGTACATATCGGTCCCAGTCCCATGATAAACTATCATTTACTCCAGAGTGGTGCTTTTCCATTCCACACAGACAATGATAAATGATAAAACTAAGGACAGATAATCAAATACTACAACAATCATTTAAAAAACAATACAATAATTTCCAGTATGGGACACTTAGCAGTAGGGTTGAGTTGTGTCAGGTTGGTCACTGTCCTCTTTTCCATCAAGTCTGGCGCTCGCTGCACTCCAGAGCTGCCATTGGGGAGCTCTAATGGCATTTATGCAATCAGTGGCACATGCAGGCATAAATCAAACATCAGATCAGCCTGCAGACATTCAGCGTCTATCAATCACTGTCAACCTAGCCCAGATGCTAAAGATCCGTCATGCTGTCTCTGGCTCATTAAGTTTGCTAATTTACAGACGCTCCCCTACAGGAGATTGCTTTGCTTTGTGTTTTTTTTACTTTTGTAAATTTTAGGCTGCTCCTTGAGGCTTGTTCATGCTTCTGATACAGTATGGTTCCTCATTTTTTGTTTGTTTATCATGTTTAAAGTTAAGGATTGTGGTACAAAACAACACTTGTGGGAGTGACGTTGTTGGCATTTCTATTCTGGGTTTAGTAACATGCTATTTTTGTGACACTTAGAATGAGGCCAGGTCAGCAAATGTGGGAGAAATTTGTGCTTTTTGCATTTTCTTGCCAAGTAGGCATGCGCTAAATGGGCCATGAAATGTAATCCATCACAGTGGCATTTACTGATGTAATCTAAATGGACACTGTTGCGATCACCACCTGCTCAGATGCTGTCCGAGCATTAGTGACAGCATGATGCAAGTGTCACATGCTAACAAGTTTCAGGACTAATCTATAGAGCAAAGAAAAGAGACGGTTATTATTGCTGTCATATAAATTCGAGTTAACGTTTATTTAGTTTATTTTAAAACTGCTTCCCCTGCTTCTTGCATACCTCTGTGCATATGTATAAGTATGTATATGAAATGGGTGCACTTGTACAAGTTCCCGCAATTTTGGCAAGTTCCCGCAATTTCATCGCATAATTATCCCGCATATTCCATCACATTTATTAAGAAAATGTGCCACAAGATCAAGGATTTTTGCCCGCAACAATCACAAAAAAACTTTTTCTGGGAAGACAGCATATTGTAATTTCCGTATTTACAAGATTACAGTGTGTAAAAAGCGTTCACGTCTTTGTAGAATTCGTAATTACAACTTGCGGACTTGGAGTTTTCCGAAAGCTACGACCTGTACCACGTGACTGCTGCAACTTCACACAGAAACACTTCCAGTGTGTTATTATTGCTATCTGACGCACTTTCAGTGTTCTGCAATGTTTAGCAGAAGCATTAAAATGTCATTTAATGTTGAAATTGTGTATTTTACAGCTGCCAACGTGGATTTAATTTGATGTTGTTAATGTTGCCACAGAAACACATAATCTACAGGTTCGAGGGCGTAAACTGCTTCGGGTTAAAGGTCATGTCTTGTCAACACAAAAAAGTACGGTAATTATGATAATCCACGTGAATGCAGCATATGTCCCAGAACTTGCACACTCTTTTGCTATGCACTATATAACAGTGCTATTAGCATATACATAGTATTGGGATGCGGCAACTGTCCTTGCCTCTGACATGCCCAAAGTCTACTTTAAAGGGATAGTTCGGCCGAAAATGATAATAAACCCATGATTTACTCACCCCCAATCTGTTCAAGACGCACATGTCCATCATTTTTCAGACTAACACATTTTCAGTTATTTTAGAAAATGTCTTTGATCTTTCAGTTAATCAAATGTAAAGTTACAGGGTCCACTCCTTCAAGTCCACAAAATGTGCATCCATCCTTCACAAAAGAAATCCAAACGGCTCCATGATGATAAAAAATGCCTTCTGAGGGTAATCCGCAAGGTGTTGTTGTAGAAATATCCATATTTAAAACTTTATAAACGAAGATAACTACTCTCCGGCAACGCCGGCATCTTAGACTCCTCTGTATTCAGGAGAGAGTATCAGTGTAGTGTACGCACTTTTCGTAGTGACGTATAACAAATTTGGAGACCGGGGGCACAGATCAGCAGCAGAGTAGCCTCCGTAAACTGTGTACGCTCTCCTCTTGAATGCGGACGTGACTACGATGGCGGTGTTACCAAAAGCTAGTTATTTTTGTTTATAAAGTTTATAATATGGATATAACAACAACGCCCGAATTACCCTCAAAAGGCCTTTGTTTATCATCGTGGAGCCATTTGGATTTATTTTGTGAAGGATGGATGTACATTTTTTTAACTTGAAGGTGTGGACCCCGTCATTTTACATTTGATTAACTGAAAGATCTAAAACATTTTCTAACATAAATGAAAATGTGTTTGTCTGAAAAATGATGGAAATAATGCATCTCGAATGGCTTGGGGGTGAGTAAATCATTGGTTTAATATAATTTTTGGCCTATCTATCCCTTTAAAATGGAAAAAAGTTTACTTTTAAGGGCCCCTAACCTAGGTGTTTTCACCAATATCCCTAGATATCCTTTCTAGAGATATCCCTAGAATATGTCTGTAAAGTTTCAGCTCAAAATACATCACAGATCTTTCATGATAAGATGTTGAACATGGCCATTTGTGGCTGCAATGAAAAACGTGCTGTTTGTGTGTGTGTGTTTCTTTAAATGCAAAGAAAGCTTCTGTTCCCCTCCCCGTATGCAAAGTAGGGGGTAAAGCGCTCACACATGTGCTTTGGACTACATCAAAACATGTGTCTCTGTAAGAAGGTTGAACTATGCGCTTATAAGGTGGAGTCTGTGAGCGGTCATGGGTGGGGCATAATCAATGTGACATCACATTGCTGGGGGATTCCCAACAGCCCATTTTGTGTGACTGTTGCGGTTTAAATGAGATTAGACAAAGAAGAATAGATGGATTTGTATAACAGGACACACTGGCAACTCATTTTCTGAAAGAAACACATTTGACAGAATGACAAAAAGTGCTTTTTTTTAGGTTAGGGGGGATTTAAAAAAAGATGTTGTAGTCTGGTACTCAGTGTATAAAGTTTGACGTTTGCTTTTATCTTGGGAGATACAACTCGACATATGGACAGTACTGCATGCTCTCTCTCTCTCTCTATTCTGAATATGTAGATTCAAAGAGGTGCCAAGAGGTCATTTTTATTGTCTGCCAGCAAAAGAAAGAAATTGTCTATCTTGTCACACCGCTTCCATCCTAGCTAATAAATCGAAGTCTCTGTCTTTCTCAATGTTTAAGAATCTCATCTCCCTAAACAGCACACCTCCATAGATTCTTAAACAGCCATCATGTATTGTCGTATATCAATAAACAGATAATGTAACTTAATTTGTACATTAGTGTCATTTAACATTGGATAAAAATGTTGATACACTCACAATCTAAATTTTAGTGTCTTAATAAAACATCAGCGTGAAAATGATTTAAAACTTCTTGTACTTCTTTCATAATTGTGTTGATTGGCTAAATGGTTCGCGTCCAGTCATTTACTCAACAATGAGTCATATATAGCGCGCTAGTTGCCAAGTCTTACTAAATCATTGGAAACTAAATACAAAGCTCTCAGCAAATCAATCCCAAAGGCACACCTGTGTGAGCAAAGACAAGTGGACATGAACTCATTTCATCTACAGGATTTAAACAGGCTTAAGACAACTGCTGAATATCAAACAGGTTCGCAATGAGAAACAAACAGCGCTCAATGTCATCCTCGAATGGGCTTTCTTGTTCAGCGGTTTGGGTAATGAGTTTAAGGTAGAGTCTTTAATTGTTTTGTTTGAAGAGGCTCTGGTTATCGGTATGGAGGAATGAGGGGGATGAAGCAGAGGTTTGTGGGATATTGATTTCCTGTGGTGGCTGATGCTGAGGCTCCATCATTTGCATTAGTTTCCTAATCAACATCCCAGCACACATCTGATGGAGAACGAGAGAGAAACAAGAGCAATGTTTTTTTTAGTTTCATCTTCCTGTCGCTCAACTAGCAGACCATCGTATTAGCAACACAAGTGCCATAGGTTCAATCACAAGTAATACCTATAGGGGAGAGGGGGGCACAACCTAACGCTTTTTGGTTTTGGCTCAATCTTTCAAAAAATATTTGAGTTTGATTTAATTATATTTTTACACAAGCAACACACACATCTCTGCTACAAATGAACATTTGAAGTTTGTTTCTAGTACTTACCATTCTTGAAAAATCATACCAAATGTGACAGAAGTGCAAACGTTACAACTTACCCCATAGGTGGGGTTCATTGTAACAGACAGGGGATTAGTTGTAACACTTGCTAAAAATTAAGTTTGCAGGCAAATATTTCAATACTATTTTGTCTATATACTTGAAGTGGATATTGTTAATATATCTGTCTATAATAGACAGGTATCCACACTGTATTCATTCATCCAGCCCTTTTCTAACAATAGTTCAATTATAAATGGATACAAATGTCTAAATATGTGAGAAAAAGCAGCATGATTATGACGAAACATTTTTTATATGTGACCCAGTCTGTAATAACCATACTACAGTTTCAAAATCTAATTCTGAGATAATGAGCATCAAAGTCTGATTTTAGCCATTGTTTTTATTATGATTTCAATCTTTGACATGACCTTATTCAATCAATATTAAAGATATGAACAAAAATAAATTTGACACACGATTTTTGATAAGACAGACACATGTATTTTGTTTGCAGCCAGCAATCATTCATATGTAGCCGATTTAGAACAACAGCAAGAATTACGCTAACAATAGCGGTTTTCATATCGTAAGTGCTGAGGGGTTAGTTGTAACACAGTGTTGGTCAAAATATTTTTAAGCCCAACAAAAAAGTTGTTAAGAGCTGTAGACATATTTCAAAATGATGCTATGTTTAAGTCAACAAGACACTGATTAATATGACATAACATTGGATTTGGTATCTTACACACCCAACTTAGAAACTGAAAAAAAAACATATGATGTAAAAATTTACTTACATGCCACCAAAACACTCGTTCATCAATTTCCCAAAAATTGCAAGAGATCGTCTTTTGGCAGCGTGAAAAAAATACCGGAAAAACGAAACGCTCAACCTTGTGCAACAATGTAAACAGTCCATATTACAACTAACCCTGCGTTATTTATTGCCCCGCACACCCCTACTAATAAAATGCATAGCTTGTATTGCACTGTAAGTCGCTTTGGATAAAAGCATCTGCGCCAAATGCTTTAATGTAAATGTCATTTAAATCTTCTCCAATTATTTTCCAATAGAAATATCTGAGGATCAGGAGATTTAAGCAAAAGTCTCCATTTGTTCTTCATTCAATCTCAATGTTTACGAAATAAAGGAGATGCTAAAGAGATCAAAATTTTCCAAATGGGTAGAGCATTGAAGATCATGGTGAACCCATAAATGAGATAAACTTTAAAAGAAAGAATAATGAGAATGAACAGCACTTTTATTTTGAACCGGTGATGAAGCATCATGTTCACTGTGTTGTAATAGCCTCGGGTTCGGCACGTTTCTGTCTCAACCCTCCGCATCCTCTTCTTTCCTCCCTCTGGAATATTTGTTTGTTGCATCTCAAAATTGATGAACGGGGGGTTGCCTGAATATGAAAGCGTGCAGTGACACGGAGAACACCAGGCAGGTGACATGGTGCGCAGCAGAGGTAATGAATTCTTCAGCAGGACAACAACACGAGGCGACACAGCACGGGATCAATTTTTAATAAGGAGCCTGGCTCTCCCAGGCTGTGCTTAAAAACAATATTTTAATCAGAGCCCTCCCGCCGATCTTCTTTTCCCCACCTGATTAAGTCGAGTTGGCCGACATGGCTCAGAATGGGGAAAGGCCTTTATCCGTGTTTCAATCAGAGAGCCAGGCCGTGGTCCCAGGTCGTGATTATCAGTGCGAGTTCATATGCACAAATGGCCAATAGCATGTGCAATAATCCTATTTTCCACAGGCAGAACTAAATCTCAGTATTGGAGGGTGGTGGGTTGGCTCCTACCAAAGACAAAAAGCAAACAAATGCAAATCCAAAAAACACAACTCATTTACATTGCACCAAAAATGTGTCACTGTGAAATTATGAGAATTAAAACATTGTGTCTATGGAGTTCTAGTATATTTCCAATCTTGTGAAGCCCCAGTTAGGCTTTACGAGTAACTCAGGACACACTTCCTTGTGTATTGTGAATTTATTACTCGTATGTACAAACGATTCTTGTTTAAAAACTGTAGGAAGAGATTATGACAAAATGCAGAGTATAAATGCTGTGTAGGGAACTTGATGGCCAAAGAAGGAAGAGGATTAATTTTGGGTTTCAGCCGTGGGTATCATTAATTTATGCAAATCCATTTATTCCTGTTTGAATCCTAACTTAAAAGGCTCAATGTTATATTAGTATTTAATACAGAAATGACCATATGAATTCTCCAATACAATAAAATGTTACGATTTTCTGTAGGGTTGTGCACCATTTACCAATTTAACTCCCGCTGAGATATAAAGTTAATGAAGAGAATATAAACTTAATGAAGTAAAATTGAAACGGAATGATGTTAAAATTGTTCAACACTGAAGTATCTTAGGGTCGTTTCCTGGACAGTGCTTATCCTAGTCCTAGACTAAAATGCATGTCTTTCACTGACATGAAATTTCACTGACATGTTCACTGACTGTGCACCCAGTGCCGCTGCTAGCCATTTCGGTGCCCTAAGGATAATTCCATTATGATGCCACCGACCCCGAAAAAAAAAAATATATGCACTGCACTGACTGCTAACGTTAACTGTAACTGAGAAAGTACTAACCACCATCAACTCAAAATAAACCATAAACTACTGCTCAATTTCAAAGGAAAGATAGTAAAGAAAGTAACAGCTTAGGTAATGTTTAACAGTTAAATCTTAATTTAGCTTGCACTGTAGTTTTAAATTATAACATGTAGGGCCCTATCTTGCACCCAGCGCAATTGACTTTGTCAGTGACGCATGTATCATTCGTATTTTGCGCCGGCGCACAGCGGGGTTTTTCCCTCCACAGATGCACGTCAGCAAACTAGGGAATGAACTTGCGCTCCCTGGGCGGTTCAGCGCAAAAAGGAGGCGTGTTGCGGCGCAAACCATCTCTTATGCTATTTTGCAGTTTCAAAAAACAATTGCGCTACTAACCAAAAAAAACTAGTCTAAAGTCAGTGGCGCGTTGCGCGTGGTTCATTATGCTATTTTAAGGGCGCATGCTTGACCATAATGTATAGCGTGCACAACGCGCATACACTTTGCTTATCTAATCTACACAGATGCAACAGTTATTTTTGCAAATCATAAATTGTTACACTTAAAAATATTAATACACGAGATAAGGGGAATCATAGTGGTGAGCATTGTGGTGATATTTTTTATTTATTCTCATGCAAATAACGATTAAAATATTTTCATAACTTTGTTGTGTGGCTGTATTACGTTTATTTTATGTAAATAATAGTTAAAATGTTTTCATAAGAAACCTTAATGTATATGAACTTGATTTGTAAGAGTACTTTGGGGTTGGACCTTGCTTGCATTTCTTGGGTCCGATTTCAAAGCCCCCAAGCGCAAGCGTGGGATTCCCCCGTACAAGAACGTGGGTCTCCTCGGCTGTAAACCGCTCCTGGCGTGCGCCTGGTAAATCCGTCATAATAATAGCAACCCGCCATGGAACTTGCGCCCTTGCGTTTAAAGGGAATGTTGGCTAGCGTTCTGATTGGTTTATTTGACGTTACGCCCAAACCACACCTATGAATAATGAACCTACTTCAGACCAACCTCTTATTGATTTGCGCTCGGCGCAAGAGTTATTTCTCACGCCGGGAAAATAGCAACAGCGCCCAAGATCCGCCCACAAACTCACTTGCGCGTTGCGCTTCGCACTTGCATTTCAGATCGTTAAAATAGAGCCCCATAATGCACAGGCATCAATTCCTGCTGTCTTTTTTGGGCCATTTCTATCAAAGTTGCCTATTGTATGTCAAACTTTGTCAGGCACCCGCATGATCAATCGTCGGAGACCATCCAAGGCGAGGGGGGAAAACTTTCTAGACTAGAGCAATTAAATTATCTTGTTCCCCCTTTTTTTGTTACATATACATGGGTAAAAAGTGCCTGATAATATTTCTATAGGCTAATTAAATAATATCGGCATTATCATTTTTTTCATTTAGCTATTTTTGGTGCCCCCTCAGCACTTGGTGCCCTACGCACAGCACGTGATGCGCGTGGTGGTAGTGGCGGCGCTGTGTGCACCTATTTCATTGCTTAAATACAATGTTATTTTGTGTATTTAGTATAATGCAATGTGTCCGCATGGTTTATGGTTCAAAAACAGATTATTTTCCACATACTGTACATTTTGTAGCTCCAGATATCTCTGCTTTCCTCAAACGCACTGATTTTGTACAAAACTCATGGATTTGAAAAGCGCTGTGTCCCTGATTGGCCAGTTAATCTGTACATTGTAATTGGCCTGAATACCTCTGACGTCAGCCGGAAATTTGGCGCCCCTTACTATGTTTGTAAGTTCAACTAACAATGCAATGCTAACAGGAGTTAACTTACAGGCTGTGAGTCCAAGCAGGAGGAATTATGATAATATTGGTCTTTTCCACGTCACCAGTAAACTGTTGCATACAATCCGAGTGTTTGTTGTAGTCCAAGAAAAGTCAGAAATTATATTTTGCGTCATTGTTCACTTTGGGGTATGTTTTTTTTGCATTTTGTTAACGTGTATTAATACACACTTTCACACCAAAGGAAATGTAAAATTGTGAATCTGACAGTAGGCGCTCTTTAACATACATCAGTAACATTGTTTTGTCTCAAAAAGCCCTCTTAGTCCTGGATTAATCTGAACCCTGTCTGTCTGAACCCTGTCTGGGAAACTGCCCCTAAGTGCATTTATACAGTAAGTACTTATTGTGAATTTATGGCATTTCCTGTAATATTACATAATATTAATTAGATTTTTTTCACAATAACAGCCAGCTGTCTGTACATTAACCCGCTTTTTACATGGCTATTGACCTCATAAGTATAGTAAAGAACAATAAATATTGATTTAAAATATAGTATTTGCACATTTTAACAAATGCAAGGAAAATCTGTTTACTTTCAGTTTTAAGATAAGACAAGACGTTCAAATGTCACCAACACACTACTTGGTTTAATCATTTGTATATATATAATGTCAAATATGTTATTTAAAGACATATTTATATAATTTTTTTGTGTAATATTAAACTGCACCTGTCAAATGATTTGCAGCATCTCTGGGTAACTGTTTGTTATTAGTTTTGAGTGGCTGTTATCTGGATATTAAAAACCTGCGAATGTCGCAACTGGACTATCAGAGTCAAGCATTCCAACAGGCTGTGTATAAGGAATAATTGACGACGGGCCGTTAAATTATTAGAAAATAATGCACACCCAAGATGGTAATGTGCCTTTACACCGCACGTTACAACAGCCATGTTGTATAATATAAAAAAAACGCATATTTTGTCTAAAAGAACAATCACATTGGTTTGGTACGTCATTTCAACTTACTATTTAAAATTTTGGCTAGTGATGAGTTGCTGTACGTTATAAAAATAAACTGAAATCGCTTTACTTATTTTTTGATGAGCTGTAAATTTAAAAATATATTTTTTTGCTATTCAAACATCATGTGTTATGTGGGCACGTCAATTAAAAATAAACAGAATGCCAGTTCTTAAATTCAGAATTTTGGCCTACCTTGTAATATTACCTCAATAGAAAAGAAAGCGTTCCCTTTGATGGTGGTCACAGTGTGCCTTTGTGCCTGTGTCTTGACCTGGTTTGATGTACCACAGCTGCCTGATTCAATCTTTGTGAAGATAAAACAACAAAGAGTCGGATGTGGGAACACAAGTTATTAAATCAGATAGCCAAAAGCAGAGGGCCTATATAAAGTTCGGCCTCAGAAAGGAATGAGATATCTCTGTATTATTGACTGATGTCACTGTGATTTGAAGGACGACTCACATTCGAGTGAGTTTTCACTCCCTCCAGCTGTATCGTAAAGTCTGGACAACGAAAAATGAGCGTCGGTCAGTTTCCTGCAGACGTGGCCAATAAAAGCCATGCTTTTAATTAAGTGAAGATACAACATAAAACGTTTACGAGTCTCTTTGAGAGTGGGTCGTTCTGCTTTAAAAGTCTAGTGAGAGCAGGAATAAACAATAAGAGATGGGAGAAAAGAATCATCTAATTACTTAACCTTGTAAAATATTGTTTAACATGGATTTTTTTCAGCAACCTTACCCAAAAGTGCCGCGCATTTTCAATGCTGCCGATAAACTGATATATTTGCATCAATTGCCTGACTTGCACTTAATACTAACGTTCACAGTTTTGCAACAAAATAAAAAATTTTGGTTCTCCAAACAACCATTTATTTTATCCCACAGAGTGTTGATCCCATAAGATTGCTACAAAATTGCTAGTGTGCCTTCTGTGTGAATGCAAACATTATCCAGGATTGATCCTGGGATGGAGACCTATAGTAACATTGCTAAGATCAGTCCAAAAGTGCTCCCAGTGTGAGCAAAAGGCTGGAACAATGCACACATTGCGTCTTCACTAGGATATGCCACTTTTTAACTAAGGGTTTTAAATGCAGATCAATGTTCACAACAAAAAAAGTCTGCAAACTTCAATTAAGCAGGGAGCTTCTAATATCTGCACTGAAACTGAGACCATTTGCCAGTTTAATGGAACGATATATTATGCGCTAGTTTATCTCAAAAGATAATTCCCATATCATAAGCAAACATAGGAAGCTGCGAAGAATATTCCACCCAGTGCACAATTAACCCTGTAAAGCCCTTGGTTGTACGTAATATTACAACTTCAGTTTAAGGTCTAATAAAATATACCATAGCAATATGTTAAACTATCTTATTATTTATAAAATATACTTAGCTGGTCCTGTTTTTTTTTCTGGGCTTTGTTTGCTCAAATATCTATTTGCTGCATGAGGGCCAGGTGATAATATTTTGGAATGCGATGTTGGGGGTACAGGTGCTATTAGCATTATAAATATAGGACAGCGAGCTTGCCAGACAGTATTGTGTGAATTCTGTTGAATGGGCGAATCGTTTGAAATGTATAAATGTGATTGGAATTAATTTGCATCAAGATTAATAAGCATGGAAATAATCAGTGTGTTTTTTATTTCAGAATGCTACTAGCCAGGACTGCCTTATCTACAATGCGTATGATAAAGTGACTAAAAGTGACTTTGGCTTTGAGATGTGTTTTGGCTTTATACTTCTGCATAGATTTTACAGTGTACATATAGCCTACATATAGACGGGAACCCTACGCAGTAGCATACGGTGTAGCCTGACGAGCACCTCTGTCAAAATGTAGCAGCTACACGGACAACAAGCGCTCTGATTGGTCTGCTAGAACCCCTTCCCCGGGTCAAAAATTATCTGCATCACATTTCCTTGCATACATTTCTGCTTGCGATGGAAAAGAACAACGATGGACCAAGTTGAGAAGTTACATTTAACTGAGGTTGCAACAAAAGTCACTGCTGATGCTCCTCCAAAAACATACACAATCCACTTCTTCTTTGGCTTTTGCCTTGATACTGTAACATGTAACATGCCCGTGGACATTGCCTAGCGATCTACATGTTTAATCGACACGAACAACGTTGCAGAAGTTTGAATAAAAACCGAAGCGTAACCCCTAGGCAGAACTATAAAGCCAGCTTTACATTTACATACCATGATAACATATATATGACTCCAATATGGTCAGTTGCACTTTTTTTCAAAGAGGAAAGAGAAAACTGTACGTGTGATCACCAAACTGGTGTTAAGAATCACGTGTTAAGGATCATTCCACAAGTAATGAATTTAATTTAACTTTGGCCACAGATCCAATCTCAGAAGATTACAATAAAGGAGTCATTATGCAAATCTTTTCATTTGCATATAAACCCCCCATGAACCTTTTTTCAAATTCAGGTACTAAAGTGTTATGGGTTTCTATTTAATCCCATATTTCTGACACCGCTGTCTCCCCAATTATGAAAGAGCACCGGTATTTTGTAATTGTGAGCCTTAAACAGACTAGCTACAATGTGCTATTCATACCAAGTTCAGCTAGATTTGTTTGCATCAAAATGATAACACAGCCAAATACCTGACACCTGACTGAATAGGTAAGCATCTCAAAAATGTCGTAATTAAACTAACTTTAAAATATTTATTTTAGTATAAAATGGTTGTAGTGTAAAGAAGCTCATGCAGATGTATATTTTTCTATACCATTAAAGGGATAGTTCACGTAAAAATGAAAATTCTAATTCTCATAATTTCTCTCAA
Organism: Paramisgurnus dabryanus; assembly: GCF_030506205.2. Classification (NCBI taxonomy): domain Eukaryota; kingdom Metazoa; phylum Chordata; class Actinopteri; order Cypriniformes; family Cobitidae; genus Paramisgurnus; species Paramisgurnus dabryanus. The sequence goes on along the minus strand of NC_133342.1, from coordinate 12,955,383 downwards.
GTTGTTACAAACATACAAAATTTTTTTTGTTCTGATGAACACGAATGAAGACATTTTAAGGAACCAAACTGTTCATGAGCCTCATTCACTTCTATAGTATTCTTTTTTTTACTATGGTAGTGAATGGGGCTCATGAATGGTTTAGTGACAAACATTCCTCAAAAATATCTTCCTTCGTGTTCATTAGAACAAAAAATGTATACAGGTTTGTAACGGATATGCCCAAAGGTGCTGCACTAGCCCTGAAAAGTGAAGCCAAAACGTCTCGATCGCCCCCAAGTGAGTGGTCCCAGTATAGGTCATAAACTCCGCCTCCCCCATGTTATTCAATGGAACTTGAGACCAACTAAACAATCTAATTAAACTTCAATTATCTTTTTTTTCCGAAGCTGGTTTCTGTCATTTACTAGTTTTTATCACGCTGATGTAAATTCAAGTGTTTGTTTTTAAAATAAGTTTGTTTTTAGTTTGTTATTTAATGCTATAAAAACGATGCTGTGACGTCATGATTGACAGCTGTGATATGCGCATTCTGCGAGAGCGAGGGCGGGGCCTGGCTTTCGTGGTTTTCCTTCCTGCTCACTGAGCAGAAATGGTTCCGAAATCTTTTTTTACAGTGTATGGATATGCCTCATACTGTACGTCTTTAAAAAGTGAAGCCGCTGACTCTTTGATCGCCCCCTGGGTGCTGGATGAAGCACAAGTCATAAACCCAGCTCTCTCCATGCAAACGAACGGGACTAAAATGTTCTGAAAGATGGTTTTGGTCCTGTAAGGTAGTTGTTATCACACCGATATACTGTATGTTCCATTGTTCATTTTTGTTGTTCAGTTAGTTTCATTTTAGATAGCAATTTGATGCTATAGAAATGGGGCATGTCGTTATGATTGACATTTGTGATTGACAGCTTCTCTGAGCGGACTGTCTGAGCTTTGAGGGAAGATTGAAAATTTAACTAGCTATTCATTTTCGATTTCTGTGTTATTTAAATTACCTTATTTAACCAGTCAAATGGGACACTCAAGGGGCGTGGTTGAATTATGCATGCAAGCGTTTGGGCGGAAGTTTGGTACCGTGGCTCCGCCTCCGGGCGCCACTGACAATTCCTTCTGCGCATACCCAGGCTCCAAACTGAAGTTTTTGTGTAAAGTATCAGCTCCCATTGGCGTACGTTTTATGTTCAGTTCATTACAATGGAAGGAAGCGCCGTCGCGGCGTCCATTTTCTTTACAATCTATGGTTTGTAGCAACATGAGATTGAGAAAATGATGAAAGTTTTTTTTTTCGGTGAACTATTTCTTTAAAAAGCACCTATTTTATTGCTAAAAACAATGTTATTTTGTGTATTTGGTATAATGCAATGTGTTCTCATGGTTTATAATTGAAGAAAAAAAAACATTATTTTCCACATACTGTACATTTTTGTAGCTTCAGATTTCACTCTCTTCCTGAAACGCAAGGATTTGAAAAGCTGTGTCCCTGATTGGCCAGCTATCTGTTCGTTGTGATTGGCCTGAATATCTCTGATGTCAGCTAGAAATATGACTCTCATTACCATGTTTTAAAGATTCAGTCACAATGCAATGCTAACAGGAGTTAACTTACAGGCTGTGAGTCCAAAGCGGGAGGAATTATGATAATGTCGATCTTCGTCACCAATCCCAGGAAGTAAACTGTTGCCTACAATCCATGTGTTTGAGGTAGTCCAAGAACAGAGATTGACGTAAGAGACAATAACTCACGTAATCGCTAACTTTGGGGTTTGTACCTTTTGCATATCGTTAACATGTACTAATACACACCAAATGAAATTTCAAAAGTGAATCAGACAATAGGTGCTCTTTAACATTTTTGTTGCGCTCCATAAATATGTACATTTTATGCATTTCAAAACACCTAAAGATAAATGCACTTGATAATTTAGCATACTACCCTTACTGTAGCATAAAAAGTGGCTCAGGTTTACCAGGATCTTGTACACTACAACTGCGGTATTGATTTTCTCAATCCCAATAGGCTGGTTAGCACAGATGCCGTGTGACTTCTGTGGAGACGCCAGGCTGTAACAAAGTGTAATGCTGCAAAATCGGCCTACATTTGTCAGAGCTATGACAAATATTGGCCCTTCTCTACCACGGTAAAGATCAGCTCATGGGTGCAGTGGCATTTAGAAGTGAACTGATGTGGTAAACTGGAGTGTTTACTTGTAAACGGCTATATTTATGCATGCGGCATGTTCTGTACTTTTATCCAGAGCAGTGCATCAGACCCATGACCCTAATATTTTAAGCACTACGCTTTACCAGTAAAGCTGAAACGCCTGTGTTGTACAGTACATGTGCTGAAGGGCAACAACATGCTCAAAAACACAATGAGAACGGTATAGAAATAGAACAGCATATGCAAAACTGTACATTGAAAACAATCTATTAACTCAGTTCACAAAGTTTATTCACATCTCCTGCGCTTGTCACATACTTGAAAACCCGTTTTATTCCACTTCATTTCTCTCTATACGCGCCAAACCCACTCGAGGAGAAATTACAGCGTTGAGTTTTTATAGAACAGTCGTTTAACCTTTCAGTCTGAGGGAGGCAACAAGTACATCTGCTTCATCTTTCATCTCATGAAACTTCATCTCATATACGGTACTGTTCTTCTGTGACCTCGTCTACAAACAACTGCAAGACGAGCTCCCTTGTTACACGTCTTTCTTTACAAGCTCTGGAGCATACTCCAATCGTGCTGCAACACACAAACTCAATGCTGGATGTCAAAAGATCTCATTTGCATCAGCACAAGGACACGATCAGAGGTGTAGCAATTAACCTTGTGCCAGACGCGGGGGCCGGGGTAGTGCCGGACGGGCCGCTCTGAGAAACGTTAATAGATCTCAAACGCAACGGATAATGTGAGCTGCTCAATAAGCCGTGTAGCTCCTAATAGTTCAGTCTAATTAATGTAGAAGTGCTCTTGTTACAGCAGGTTTGCTGGAGCAATTTAATGCAATCCTAATTGTGACTTATGCATACAGTAGGTTAAGCATTTAATGGCCTCGTATGTGATCTCATATGCACCGGTTCATAACCTTACCTGTTATCATTTGCTCACTTGCATGACAAACCTATAGTTTTTTCAAGTATTTTCTTTTATTTTCTAAACATCAGGTGCCAATCTTAGGGCCCTGAGTGTCCCCTGGTGACAGGAGAATGCATTACATGAGAAAAAATGTAAAGAACCTTTAACAAAACATTTCAATTATAAGTATGCTTATTTTCCAGCCTATCCTGCTTCATTTTGATTGTGCTGGTGTTTATAGGCTGCGATGAGCAGTAAGTGTGTTAATAGTATGCTAAATATTATCGTCCTCTTCTAAACTGCTTAGGGATGTCATTAATATTGCGTGCGTTGTTCAGGTGACAAAAGTGCTTGGCATTTCCTGCCTTTTTGTTTGGTAAAGCCAGTGAAAATCCAAAGATAAATTGAGCTTGGAAGCAAAACCCTCTAAGTGCATCTGAAACGTTTTCTTGTAAATGAGCATTTTTTATCAGACTGTTAATGAAGTTTGCCAAAAAACTGGTAATTCTGAATGACCCGAGGCTGAGAATAAGCATATGAGAGGATTTGCTTAATTTCATTATCTCATTTTTGACGGAGGTGGTGTTTAGAGGCTTTTGCATCTGAGCTCCTTAATTGAAAATGACTTACTGTACTCGTTCTCTTTTGTTCCTCGTCGCTTGGTGGTTTCCCCAATAGAGGTTCATCTGACCATGTTCTGGTATGACACAGAATTAAATAACATATTAAAGACAAATATATACATATAAAAATATACTCTAAAATATAAACGTGTTACTTTGCAGCAATGCCACAGAACAATCATTTTCATTTCCCCAAAGTCAACTGTTTTTAAAGGAATCATTTCTTTCTTACCTTACTCTGGTGAAACACTGAGTACAAAAAAACTTTGTGAAACAGGAAGGTTCTGTGAAGTCCTAGAAAAAACCCTTTGGGAACCTTTATTTAAGTTAACGCATAAACCGTGACTGCCTGTGATGTCATTTTATTATATTGAAGAGAGAAAGTAATATGAGTTTGGAAAACCATTAAAGGGCCCATATTATGCAAAATCCACTTTTACAATGTGTTTGGACATAAATGTGTGTTAGCAGTCACAGCAACCCTACAGTGAAAAAAACACCATATCATTCTTTTCGAATCCCCATTAAACTAAAGCAGCCTCATTATGCTATACAATTCTCTTGTTAATGTGACATCACACAAACAAAGCCTTTTCAAACATTTCTTTACTCGTGTATGCGCTGTTGTACGCGTACTGTCCACGCAGTCTCAAATTTTGGGCTGCACGCGGACAGTGCGCCTAGATGACCGCGGACCCTTCTGATGACGAAAAAATAACGTCATGCAGACAGCACGCCTACGTGGACGGTCCTAGTATACCTTGGGCTTTATTTTAAAAATGGACATAATATGTGCCCTTTATGGTGAATATAAAATAATTTTCATTTTTTGTTGAACTATCCCTTTAACAGGAAATTTGTCCCGTAAGAAAAACACTGAACACTTTTTTCTATATTTAATCCATAGTCGTACATTAATTTAATTTAATCAATAAAACTTTTCTTGTCCTAATCGAACCATATTGATCCATCATTCACTGTCATCATTGGGAAAATATATGAGATTATTGAAAACAAATAGAATAAGACTACAGCGATTAATAAACCCATATGAGAACATTAATCTTATGTTCCCCATTGGCGACTGACATGATCTTGTTATTGGAGAATCGTGCTGTGGACAGAAGATTCCAGTCAAATAGAAGAACACTTTGAGGGATTGTTAAGAGATTGTTAAGTCTAAAACAAAATTAAAAATATAAATGTATTTCTTTCTCTCAGGACATGAAGCTACACACAGGAAGCCAACATATGACTTGGTATCTTTCTCATTATTAAAACTTTATTCTTCAGAAATACACATATTGTTTGTTTCTACTGGATATAAACACTTTTATTTTCTGCAGTCGCCTATTCAGATGTATGCTCTTGTCATGAGCTCCCCAGCAGGTTCAAAATGGTGTGTGTGACCCTGCAAACAATGCACGATCTCAGCATATTACAAATGTAGGCAAATCCAGGGTCGAGGTACAGAACTCAGCTTGAGCTAAGCATTATTCACAGCCATTGGGTGTGCAGTACAACATAATGGAGATACCTCTTTATTCAGTATGCACTTAAAAAACTAATTCTGCAAAAAACTAGACAAAAATCAAACTATTTAAATGGAACAATGGGTATCAGCTCAGTTCATACTGTAGATTATTGTGAACGCAGCTCTAAGGTCAGGGGTTCGCTTCCACAGGTACGTACAATATATGCAAAATGTAGCTTGAATACTCTATAAGGTGTTTTGGGTATGAAACCATCTGCCAAAAGCATCTGCCAACATGCATAAAATGAAAACTTCATCTGTTATTGTAGCTAAACTGGTACACTGGTGCTAACAACAACAACAACAGCATCACAGGTTTGATTTTAAATGAATACATTAACTGATGAAATGTATAATGCACTGCAAGTTGCGTTAAAGGAAGCATCATCTGCCAAATGCATAATTATTTTTGTCAAACACCTAACAAGATCTTATCAAAGCTATAATATGTAGCAGATTTAAGGTGGCATTTGGTGTTTGGTATCATGTCATTTCTAAAAATGAAATCCTTGGCCCAAACAAAATAAACCAAGTGTGACGTCTCCAGAGTTAGCCATTGATTTTCCCGTAATGAAAAACACAATTAGCATTTCTTAATTATGATTCACAAGCACTGATGTGTTTTCCTGCTTTTTCATCATTCTCCCATGACTGCGACATATGGGCTGAGTTAATCAAGCTAATGATCTAATTCAGTGACTTCATTATTTCACGTAATTCATTTTCCATGAGGGACCCCTGTTTTCCGCAGAAAAGATGCGTGACGAAAAAATATTTTAATAAACACGCATACACAAATAATCGGCCACATCTGATACACAATAGCAATATCACACGGGTAGATTTCTGGGTCAAATGAACAGAACTGAAAAAGTTAAGTTTACACTTTACTATCTGTGTTTTATAGATATATGAAAAAAAAGTATTTTGACTATGTATCGGCATACACTTTTATCCAAAGGGACTTATAGTGCATTTTATAAGTAATCCCTGGGTATTGAACCCACAACCTTTACACTGCTAACCCAATGCTCTACCAAATGAGCGACATGAAGTACTAAAGAATGCTTAAAGGGATAGTTCACCCAATCACCACATCAATGGGGTACCATCAATTTATCAAAACATCTTTTAGAACAACATGAGGATGATTAAATGATGTCAGAATTTTCATTTTTTTTTTTTTTTGTGAACTATCCACTTAACTTTACAAAAAATGACTTTAAATTGGAAAACGCTATGGAGAGCACTTGTTGCATAATGCATTTTAAACATCTAGTCATCCAATCAGGTTTCTGATTCATGGGTGTGCTTTATATTGCTGGTCGTTTTGGATTGATGAAAAGGGTCTGTTTTGACTTCTTCATTTATCAAGATTATTTATCAAGTTTACAGTTCCTGATTAAAGCATTAATCTAATTAAAAGCCTTCTCTAGCCAACATGCTAAAGTTATGCACGGGTGGGCGCACATTTCAATGCCGTAGCTAACTGGGATTTGAATGAACCTTACAGAAAATGCCTTCTGGGCAGGCTTGCATTCAACATGCACCTGGAAAACATCTGAGCATTAGGGGGATGAGAAAGAAATGCATTTGTCAGGGGACTTCAATGCTGTTTAAAGCAAACATGCACTTAAAGGAAGAGAAATTAATTTAGCAAAAAGACGAGTCTCAGAAGAGACATTAGCCACGGCAGAGAAATGAGCCCCTTCATGTTCAATCCGCAACTGTGCGTCTGAGAAATGGGATTTTTCACTTCAGTATTTGGTGATCTGTCCACTACTGCTCTGAGAGAGAATCAAATATATACCATTTCTTTCTTCATCATTCTCTCCCCATCTATATCTCTTTTTTTGTCTCATTATCAGTGGCCAGTGACGTCTTTTTCGAGTGCGCACAATGCGAAGCTGTGAGTCACATGTGTGTGGCTTGTCATTTTTTTAAATATTTGTTTGCCGCATCATGTAAACTTATTTGCATCATGCATGATCTTAAAATACAGATGCTTCAAAGAGGTTTATGATAAAAAATATGCTCGCGTTTGCCAGATACTCGTTTAATCTCATGTGTAATCAGAGTTTAGTGTTAAGTGAGGGTCCTGCGAGTATTTTGTGAACGTGAGCGTCTCTTTTCTCATAAACCCTTTCGACGCGTGTGCAGCAGGAACTTATTTTGACAAGAAACATGATGCACATGGTTCACATGACACAACAAACACATAGGGCCCTATCTTGCACCCAGCGCAATTGACTTTGTCAGTGACGCATGTATCATTCGTATTTTGCACCGGCGCACAATGGGGTTTTTCCCTCCACAGACGCACGTCGGCAAACCAAGGAATGAACTTTGTGCTCCCTGGGAGGCGTTTTGCGGCGCAAACCATACCTGATGCTATTTTGCAGTTTCAAAAAACAATTGCGCCACTGACCAAAATAAAATAGTCTAAAGTCAGTGGCGCATTGCGCGTTGTTCATTATGCTATTTTAAGGGCGCATGCTTGACCATAATGTATAGCGTGCACAACGCGCACACACTTTGCATCTAATCACAGATGCAACAGTTATTTTTGCAAATCATAAATTGTTACAATAAAAAATATTAACACATGAGATAAGGGAAATCATAGTGGTGAGCATTCTGGTGATAGTTTTTAATTATTTTGTGTGGCTGCGTTAAAAAATTCTCATGCAAATAACGATTAAAATATTTTCATAAGTTTGTTGTGTGGCTGTATTACGTTTATTTTATGTAAATAATAATTAAAATGTTTTCATAAGAAACCTTTATGTATATGAACTTGATTTGTAAGTGTTTAAAATGATCCCTCATTTTAAAGAGGTGAACAAACTTTATGTTCCCACGGCAAACCCAGCATTGTTTATGCATCTCATTTATCATTTCCTGATAACTGCTTCAGTCTATTTTGCAACATTTCTCGTTGTGAATGTTGATCTGTATGTAAATCTCTCGTTTTAAAGAGCTGAACCATAACTTTTGTTGGACACAGCCATTACGGCATTGTTTCCGCTTCTTGTTCACACAGAGGGTTTTCCGTGTATCTTACTAGGTCCTCTTTCCGGCAGCGATCCCAGAAGATTTAAGGGAAGTGTTTGCGTTCACAAAGAAGCCTGTCTGGCAATTTTACGGGTATTTTCTGGGACCAAAGGTCTGTGTGAATAAGGTTTAACAAATCAACTATTAGATAAGATAATGCTTCATAAATCCCCAGCCGGAGTGGAGAAATTTGTGTGTCACAGCAAAAACAACAAAAGTGAAGAAATATAGAGATAGCAGGAGAAAAACAGAGGTACATATCTGAAAAACTAAAGTAGGGATACATAGAGTTTGGTTCCAAACGCAATAAATGCATTTTGACAAATTTCGGTTTTCTATACCAAGAAAGTGTCAAGATGAAAACCACTATTTTCTGTTATAAACTTTCACATAGCATCTTTAGGTTATAAAAACATAAAAAATTCAAATCCATAACTTGATTTTCAAATATTTATTATAAAAACTGATTATTTTTTCCACAAAATGCAATAAATCCATGACAAGTTTTTATTCAAAATGCTATAAATCTATTGAATCAATATATAAATGTGCATTCATCTTTGCCATGTTATATTCATTTAGTTGATCACGAAGTTCAAAGTACTGTAGATGAGGAAAACTAGGACTCCGTGTACTCAGCACGCCGCCATTGTTTGTTTACATTGCGTGAATGGTGCGCTGTAATTTCTGGAATGGATTTATTGCGTTCTATAAAAAAGGAGGAGTGGCGTTTATTGCGTTTTGGAAAAAAAGGGAGAAAAGATGACAGAATAACACGGCAGATATTGGATTTTGCTTAAAATTAAGAATTAAGAATTTACTTTTTAAAGTGCCCGTATTATGAAAAACTCACTATTTCTGGGTTTTGGGGTGTTCATTTGTGTCTCTGATGCTCCCACACGCATTCAAACTTGGAAAAAAATCCATCCATGCTGTTTTGAGTGAGATACAGGTTTCTGAATGTCCTCTGCCTTGAGTCTCAGATTGCGCTAGTTAAAACTCAGCTCCGTTGTGACGTAACAAACCGTTTCGTCACATTCAGTTTGAATTTTCCCGCCCACCACCCCACTCGCAGGTCTCCACCCACCAGGTAGCTAGAGAGCACAGAGCAGTCACACCCTCTATGCTGTTATCATGTCTCACGGAAACAACAGCAATTTGGATATTATCAGAGCCATGGATATGGCTCTGGATATTATGGATTATACTCCCGCCTACTTTGTAAAGCAAAGTTTTAACGCGTGGTTATTGGAACCCGGAGTAATCTTATATACAGTGTGTTACCGAAATGTGATGTAAACAACAGACTATCACAGACGGCCACTATGTATCTATATTTCACGGATTATATGCATTTGTGGACAAAAATTGTCATTGAATGTATTTTATTGGACTTTCATGGATCATTCACACATCTGAAACAGACTGGATTCGATTAGCGATCGTTGTATCAACAAAAAAAGGTAAGAAGTCACGTTATATTTTGCATGTTGTCATCTTTGGTCACAAAATACAACATTAGAGCATCTTTATTTCAAAACAGAGATCATACATTGATGCTAATCCCGTAAATTATACCTTTTAAATGTATAGTGATGTTAAAATTGTTTAAGTTAGGCTATATAGATATTTTTGCAGGCTAGATATAAAAAATATTTAAAGGCTTTATTTTACAATTCTACAAGAACTAAGTAATAGTGCTTTGCCAAACTAAAAGTGTTTTGCCAAACTAATCGAGACCGGGAATTACCGCCCCGGCTTTTCTGACGAGGCTAAACCCCGAGCCTCTAATAACTGTTACGGTCCGGACCTCTGGCTAGCTTCTAGCAATTAGCATGCGGTCCACAAGCAGTATACATCCCCCGCCGGGTCTTAATTTCTGTAATTTGCGATAATAATGCATTTTAAAATGTTTTATAACGGTAATATGTTAGCATTGTCCTGGGAAAACGAGTTTATTGTTGAAACTGCTACATCACAATTTACGCTGGAATCTTTGGGTGTCATGATGAGTTTGACACACCGAGACCGGCCCTTAGCGCCCCAGCTTTTCTGACGAGGCTAACCCCCGAGCCTCTAATAACTGTAACGGTCCGGACCTCCCGCTAGCTTCTAGCAATTAGCACGCGGTCCACAAGCAGTATACATCCCCCGCCGGGTCTTAATTTCTGTAATTTGCGAAAATAATGCGTTTGAAAATGTTTTATAACTGGAATATGTTAGTATTGTCCAGGGAAACGAGTTTATTGTTGAGACTGCTACATCACAATTTACTCTGGAATCATTGTGTGTCATGAGTTTCTTCTCCTGTAGTGTAACGTTACTTATTAGTGATACTTTTCTGCTTGATTTGTCTGTTGGCATCATAAACCGTTAATAATAATAATATATAAAATAATAACACAGTATGGTCTGTACTGCTCACGATACCACTGAGCACGCGCACGGGCACATGACGTTAGTAGTGGGGCGTGATCAAAATAGCAGCAGCTCATAAATATGTAAGACTAGCTCAAAACGGCACAATCTGAACTGCCCTGAAACAGAGGCTACTAGAGATGGGTAACAATCTTTTCCTACAAGCTATTTAGAGCAAACAACTTTTGAAACATGCTTTATGGAACTCATACACCTATTTAACTTGTGGGAAAGCTATCATAATATGGGCACTTTAATACTGAACTGATATAATACTGATTCTGGCAGTAACTCATTTTTTTCAAAAATGGCGTTTATTGCGTTTTGGAACCAAACTCTTCATATATAAATATATAAACATAAGAGAAATATATAAACATAAGAGCAAAGCAAACAAATAAAAATAAAACTATACAGTATATACTGTATACTTTAAACAATCTAAACAACATTGCCCAGTCCCCATACATGCATTTCTACAATACACAATTTACATTACAATACTAAACAACTAATAATACTAATAACTAACTATTGTATTGTTATACTAATGCCAAGTTACCACAGTTTACTATAACTGAAACCGTGTCCAGAACATAACATAGACCAATCAAATATGTGACCCAGTCTGTAAAAAGTCATTTATTGTTTTCACAATCATCCTAATACAACATTGATATCTTTAATATTGACTGAATAAGGCCATGTCAAGGATTGAAATCAAACATTGATGCTCCGAATATCATAACTTAAGTCTGGATTTCAAAGACATGGTCACATATATACTAAATTAAGTTTTATTATTTAAGAATCGTATCTCTCTTATCGCAACACTGGGTAAATGTAAAACAATTTTAAAATGTGAATTTATTTATCTCCCATCACCATGTTTAAAACTATGTCTTAGGGAATTGTTTCTCATTCTTATTTGCAACATTATTTAACAAATTCATTCAAACTAGTAAACTTTCTGCTTGCAGACTTGCTTTCTCTTCGAACAAGATGTACTCGGGAATCTCCAAAATGTGATATTTGACCTAATAAAGTTAAATATTTACAGCTGTTGCCTCATTATGGAGCTATACAAGCACATGTATTCAACGGTGAGCAGATGTCTGAGTCATTTCATGACCACAGCTGTTGTTATTATCATCACATAGCACTGGTCTTTAATGTCTTATGATTCATCATCATCACCAACATCATCATCATTCTCATTTTCTTCTCCCATGCCTTCCGTTCCCATTCCTGCGCTGGTCTACTGAAAGTTGCATAAATCATAAAAAAGGAATCATACGTTGTTTTACAAACCATTTGGAAGCGGCATGAGGCAGTTTAATGTTCCATTCCTAATGGTCCTACCCAGTCATATTCAGTAATGATATAAAATTACTGCCGTCAGCCTGATGTTTGCTTTAGGCGCACTTAGAAGGCACTGCTTACACTGTAATTATGGGAACAGCACCTCCACCAGGAGGATGAGATGAGGAGAGTGGAGCTCCTGACCTTTCCTGTCCACCTGCTCTCTGAAGTGCTGAACCTCTTACTGTCCAACAAACACTCAAAACACGGCTGTGAACCACCCTTATGGTACCGTATACAATTAAACCTTAGACACTTTCCCACTCCACACCAAAGAAACGCTAACTTTTCACCTGTAGATGTGCAAGCTCTCGTGAATTCTGCGGTGAGCGTCTGGTTCAGCTGTATGTTACATGGAGTGGGCAGATGTGAGTTATACAACGCTATACATGTGTGCTTATGTAATAAGCCTTGAATCAATTAAGAAATCAATCTATCCATCACACAACCAACCAACCAACCAAACAGACCAACAAATCAATCAAACAACTAACCAGCCAATTAATGTGTTTATACTGTATTTCCGTTAGCCCCTCTGAAGATCTCAACCAAAATCAAACAAATCTATAGCTGACTCGCTGACCTTCTCAAAGCATCTTTCTTCTGTCACTTTAACTGCATTTCCAAGACATTTCACATAAGGTAGTTTTAACTTTATATACAATAGATTTCTCCCTGGAACAAAAAAGGAAAAAATAAAATAAAAAGTTAAACAAATTCCCCAAATGGAGCTGGTGTGCTTTGATGTGGCAATAGTCTGAAAAGGTCCCTTTAAAGTCTATCTTTCATGAAAGCTGCAGTGTAGCCAGAGTTTCCTTATAAATATCAATCTAAAGACTTTTCAAAAATAAGCCAGATACCATTTCACTTTTTTAATCAAGTCTTTTTTCTCTAAAGGCCCTGTTTTAACAATCTAAGCCAATGGTCTAAAGCGCATGGCGCAAGTTCACTTAGGGTGTGTCTGAATACACTTTTGCTAGTTTAATGGTGCGTTCACACCAGAAGCGGAAAAGGCAGCAAGCCTGAGTGATTTACATGTTAAGGCAAAGACCTGAATACGCATCCTGCGACAGGGTAAGTGCGAATGGCGCTGCATGGTGTTGCGGAACACAGTAACGATGGAAAAACCGTGTAACGGTACACAAACAAATCACGGTTCGGCGCATACCTTGGTTTTGAAGCCACGGTTCGGTTCATTTTCGGTACAGTAAGGGAAATAAATGCAAACATTAAACTGCAGGTTGTTTATTACTATAAACTTTTTATAAACAATAAAATATAATAAATAAAATATATATAAAATAAAAAAGAATAATTTATAAAATACTGCTGCAAATTTTTCCACTAAATAACATACTTTTTTACATTATTTTATAAGGTAAATCTTTTCTTAACCTTCTCTTAAACTTTTTCTACTAAAACCTTGCACTAATCTAACAAATTAAATTAATGAATACATTTATGAACTATTAGCCTACATTTTTGCCACCAAAAATTTTTCTGTTTTGATTTATTTTGGATTTTTTTAAGTCACAGAATTGAATTGGTTATATACCATCTCTGTATAAAATAATATTACTGCATACTGTAGCAAGCAACATGATGGAATACTTATTATACACTCATATTGAGATGAGTGGGTTGCATACAGCCATCTTTTATCTTTTGCATGTTTCTCCTATTCTTTGCTTGTGTCGCCAATGTACGATGTGACTTAAACTAACGAACCCCTCCGCACTACGTCTACACAACTGAAAACGTGCTGTATCTAATTCTGGTGTAAACCAGTTGTTTATGTTGTTTATTTTGGTGATGTTATTCACTTCATACTGCAAAGTTTTCTCACTGGTGAAGGAGACGTGAGATGTGGACATCTGGTCTGTGTGTGTTCATGTGTTTTGGAGGAGGCGTGACTTTGGATGGAGATTTGAATGGAGGGTGGGATTGTGATTTCAGTGCTAGTAGACTAAAGTAAGCATTTTTCAAAATCAGAAACCCTGCCTTTAATGCTGTAAATTCACTATGAGTTCGATCTGACCTTAATTAGTCAACATTAAATATATCAAGGTTATATTTTCACATAATGTTATGTAGGATGATTTATGTAGAAATCAGGCTTTAGCTGGGTTTTCACAAGCAGGGTCACAAATGTGCTCATACAAAGAACATTTGGGTGGGATTGGTTAAACGAGTGCCATAAATATTGTGGCCCTTTTCTTTATAACTTCAAAGCAATTTAAGGTTACTTCCTAAATGATATAGCATTTTATAAAGAAACATATTTTTATTGTTTGGTTTATTGAAGCTTGTCAAGATGGTCCTATTTTTGTTTAAGGGTTTTTTCCTTTCATAAGAAAAAAGGCAATTACCATTTAAAGGTCAAGTTGGCAATAATAGAGCTTCCTCTGCCTCACATGTTTTAATGATACAGAAATATTTTAAATGTCCAAAGAGGGCGAACTTCATGGGACCGCCTCATGCATGGCGTGACTAAATGAGCACTGGACTGTACTCTATTTAGATCTACAGTTTAAAATTTTTCTCACAGAATATCAAAATATTGTCTTGCAAGTTTTGTGTACACTATCTTTGTAGTGCAAAAGGTCCTACAGACTATAAAAAGTCAAGAAATAAATTGATCTTTAACTGAAAGTTTTTTTGAAGAACAAATCACTGGTTCTTCCAAGGCATTGCTGTGTTAAAGGCGGGGTGCGTGATTTTTGAAAAACACTTAGGAAAAGGGAGTTGGGCCGAGTACCAAAACTCACTTGTAGCCAATCAGCAATAAGGGGTGTGTCTACTAACCGGGGTTGTGTATGTGTGGGGCGTGTCTATCAAAAGAAGGTCCAGATTCTATTCGGGTAGGGGCGTGTTTGTTTAGGTGATTTCAAATGTCAACATTGGCTTTCAGAGATCATGCACCCCGCCTTTAAATGATGCTTGGTGCTCATGTATAGCCCATTGCGTTAGCAGCTCTAGGTTCAAACCTAGGAAACACATACTGATATAAAATGCATACATTGTTATGCACTGTAAGTCACTTTGTATAAAATTCTTTGCAAAATGCCTAATGTAACTTAAATCGTTTTTAGGAACTTTAATTTTAGTAGTGTAGTTTGATATTCTGTGTTAACTAAATGCTCTTAATGTTGTAAAACATGTTACAATGACACACCACCATACTAGTAATTTTAGGAACAATCTGAACCCCCAATCTCAGCACATGATTAACCTTATCAGCTTTACTTATGAATATTAATTAGGTGAGATAACATTTACGGAGTACCTGGCGAATGTGTGTTAAAATGCATTACATAAACATGCAGCAATGCAGTCGTGTGACAACAAGCCAGAATATACTGTATAAAAGAGCAATAAACAAATAACACGATTTCCAAAGAGCCATAACAGCTAGGTTTATAGTTACATACAGATCCACATACTCTCTTAAAAAATAATCGGCAGCATAAAGTGTATACTGAAGAGTACAGTATGTTAGTATTTCATTCCAAACACAGACTAAAAGTGTTCTGATGTGAGAAAGGATATTGCAATTTAAAAGAGCAAGTTATGATGGATATCAGTCTTTACTTTTGGTTTCAAATACTGTGGGGACTTCTCTGAGAGGGTGACCAGATAGTCGCTGGAGGAACGGGAGGCAGGGCCATCTACTTTAGCCCGACACCTGCTAAGAGCACGATTAGAGGCAATTAGCCGGGTATGGATAGGATATAGCCGGATTTCCAAGCTCAGCGCTGAAATTAATGACTCCTGGCGAAGTGTTTATGCGAGTGTGTATGTGTGTGTCTGTTAAATTTGACACTGAGTGCGGCTGGAGGCGTGCCGCTAATTTCAGGCCTTTGTGATCCTCATTCACAGGCACTGAGAGATTAATGCCATCCTCATACCGGAGTGAGGAATCACTATGACACCAGGGGCCACACAGCAAAGTCCAGCTACATCTGTCAAATGAAACATTAGCTGGATGAGAGACCATAGTAGAGGCTTTGATAGTATTACAGATAAGTGAGCCTGCACTTTATCTCATATACTGTCAGTCAATCAAAACGATGTGAGAGATTATGATTTCAGAATAACTCCTTACAGTTTTACTCAGTCGCTTTGGTACATTTCTTGAATCATCCGTGACATTTGCAAAACTGTAAGTGCATTTCTCAAAACAATTTGTACAAATAGCAAAACACCATGGATTACCTTCAGAAGCCCGCAGTCTCTTGCTCAAAATCCTTAGTTCATCTCGCAAAAGTAAATATCTGTGTCTATGAACATGCCATCAGAATGACAAGTCCTTGTGTCATTGTGTACAGATAAGGCCGTCAAATTGTTTAGTCATGTTGTCAATATAACAGTTTACTCTGGAGGGATGTTCTGATGTAAAGTTTTGATGACAATTATTGTAAAGTAGGTTACACCTTAGTGCATGTGGGAGTTAGAATGCAAGAAGATTCACATTTACGCTTTTATTGTTTGTAGTGTAATTTGTTGACAGACCATGTAATGCCATACACAAAGGCAAAGACAGCATAGCACAAAGAAAAAAAAAGTAGGAAGGTAAATAGGACAACCTCTATAGGGAAAACTGTACATGCAGTGCTGTAGGAATTACAATTCAGTCTTCCTACACCTACTGACGTTCCTGTCTGTTAGAGAAAGTAAATATTCCCCTGGGAGCAATTTACCATTTCAGGAAAAAAGTTGAATGGAAATGTATAGAAATATTTTTGACATATTATGACAACTTGTTCAACAATTTTGCATTTAAAGACTTGCTATGAAATAATGCCTAATGTTGTGGGGGGTGAGACTATTCAACCAAGACCCATTATAAGTACATTTTGATCAATATGACATAAGCAATTCTTAATGTAGGAAACAGCATTTGCGCAAAGCATTTGCAACTTCTTCAAAGAAAGAGGAAACTGCTTTTTTGATGTGCACAATTGACACAATGATGTAAAGATCGAACAGGTAATTTTGAGAATTTCAATGTACCAAAGCAACTGAGAAAAACTGTAAATATTGTGAAATCATCAATTAAGATATATTAAAAAAATAATCAAATCTGGAGTTTGCAACAAACAGACCATTTGTAAAGTAAACTGTACTCCATCCAAATCAATAGGATGACATGTATGTTTGGGAGCTCTGTGGTCCATAGGCGGAGATTGCAGTGCCCCCCCAGTGTCAAAAATAATTTAAATAAAATAAGTTTTATTCCACAACAAATGTACATATTAATTTAGGTTTTCATACATTTTAAAAAGTTACTTTGCAAGAAAATGTGTAAAACAATTGTTAATCTGTTAATAATATGTGTGTTTATCAAAACGTGGTGCTCAGTTACGTCACTTCTGTGTTTCCACTATATGCATTCTGTCCGCTATGCCTGCGTTTGTGGCTAGAAGGGATACAGCAAACGAAATCTCGCTGGATGAGCAATGTTTTATCTTAATCATTCTCAAATAACCTAATCCTAAACACAAAATTTCACTGGAATTAGGCTGTAGCTGTATCTTATATCTAGCCAGGACCGCTGTTTCATCCTAATCTGATAACCTAATCTACCTCCAAGTCAAATCCTACACTTTTCGGCATTTGCTGTATCCGTTCTTAACAAAACCCATTGCTGCAGCTGGCAAAATCAGGCTACCATATGTCCGCCCTGGCAGACTGGCTATCTTAAATTGAGAAATAAAGTTTGCATTGTCTACTCATTGATAAATACATTTCCTGAAATAGGCTATCATAATTTTCCAAAGCGGTTTAGGTTCATGTGCAAATAGCATTAAATCAACAGAACATGATGATTATGTCTCTGCTTGAAGAAAAAAGAATATATAAGCCTACACGAAATATGTTTCACTTGAATAGATATCCGATTAACAAAACGAATTAAAAAGTAGCCTAACCTATGATTTTCTGACGCGCTCCACAACCGAAGCAGCAGAAAGCACACGTTTTTTTTATGGTTTTAAAGAAGAATCTTTTCTTATTATTATGAGTGTACAGAAATGAAAGTACATCATTTACAGTTTCGAATCTTGTTTTACTTTTATCTGTTTGACCAGATGCAAGCTGTAAGGTGCAAGCTCATCAGAATGTTCACCGGCGCTTATACAGGGCGCAGGGCGGTGAGAAAAGACATTAATCTTTTTATTTAACATATAAGAGACATTCAATATTACTTTAGCTTTTTTTTGGACACCCTTTTGGAATTACTGCACTCATATCATCAAGTTATGAGGCCATTAGTTATTTTTGATATAAGCGCGGCTCACTGCTCCACTTCAGATAGACCCTCCAAAAGTTTCACATTAAATGAAGATAATTGTCCAAAACCAAAAGGTATAGCTAAATACTAAATACTTAGATGAGACATTAATAGTATTAATCTGTTTGGGAGTAAAAGCTACATTATTCCTATGGGAAGAGAAGACTTTAGTAACTTGAGGCAGACAGTGAGACTGTATTAGATCCGTCTTTTAGATGGAACAGCAAGGCTGTGTCCTTAAGGCAGGCGGGTCCCCGCAGGTGAAACACATAATGTTTAATGTAATGGTGGAATAATAGTAACGTGTCATTTGCAGGTCGGGAATCAATAGGCATGGGGGTCATATGTCCCTTAAAATTATTATTAAAAATGGTCCTCATTCTTTTAACTGTGTGTTAGTTACAAAAACCTTTGTAAACAATTATCTTGTTTATTTTTTATCTAACATTTTTTTTAATGTAGTCAACGAAAATGTTATTAATTTTAATGATCTAGTTCGCGGTAAAAATCATAGCACTTGTAGATTGTAGATTCGGTGTAGATTCTATAATAGACCAGCCTGCTACCCCCAAGCTCAAATGTCAAGCTACGCCTATGCTGTGGTCTCCATGTGACTATGTCAACATGAATGAGATGTACGATGGATGCTTCAGCAAACACCAATAATAACCGCCACACGGGAACAAAAGTTATTTCATTAAAACTTTAACAACAAACCTTCACTTGCTTTTTGAAAGTGTATTTGAAACATTTTATACAAAATTTTATTGATCAAGATTTATTGATCATTGATCAGTTTAGCTTTGACTAGCTCATATTTATTGTTCCTGCTTTGGGAAAATTTGATATTTTATATATAATTATTATTATTTATCATTATTCACATTTGAATATGATAAATATTCAACAACTGTAGTTTCTCAGTTGATTTGAGCTAATAAAAGCCTAAAATAATAGAAAAATTATCAAAATAATATTAAATGGAACACTCAGAAATAAAGGTAAAAGTTGTAACTTTTGTCACTGGGAGGGTACCTTTTAAAAAGGTCCTAATATTTACAATTTAGGTACATATATGTAGCTTTGATTTATGAGTATCTACCTTCAAGGTCCCAGCGTGTATCTTAGCGGTACCAATATGTACCTTTAAGCTAAAAAAGGGTACTTTTCGAAAAGGTACAGCCCAAGTGTGATAAAATGTAAGGGACACTCCACTTTTTTTTAAAAATATGCTCATTTTCCAGCTCCCCTAGAGTTAAACATTTGATTTTTAACGTTTTGGAATCCATTCTGCTGATCTCTGGGTCTGGTGGTAGCATTTTTAGCATAGCTTAGCATAATCCATGAATCTGATAAGACCATTAGCATCGCACAAAAAAATAACTAAAGAGTTTCGATATTTTTCCTATTTAAAACTTAACTTTTCTGTAGTTACATCGTGTACTAAAACTGACTGAAAAGTATTAAATAGGAAAAATATTGAATATCTTTGGTTATTTTTGAGCGCAATGTTAATGGTCCAATCAGTATGCTAAGCTATGCTAAAATGCTACCTCCAGAGCATTTTAACTCTAGGGGAGCTGGAAAATGAGCATATTTTCAAAAAAGTGGAGTGTCCGTTTAAAATGTGACAAAAGTCTTTTGGCTAATAAGAAAATGAGAGCCACCTGGCCTCCATAGTCGCTCTCTGCCTGTCATCATAACTCCTCGTGGCTGATTCACGAGACTGAAGGAGTTGTGGAGCTCTAATCAGGGGGTCCCTCTCCTCTCTCTTTGGGATCCTGGGGAGCGCAAGCGCGACCGTGGGGGGTCTGCTTTCAGCCCAGCACAGGACACCCAAACCTCCAGCCCTGATGAGAGGAAGAAATGTCAAAGCATTCTGATTACCAGGGCTCTCCAATCAAAGCTCTACATCCGTCTCTGAACCAGAGGAGTGATTGGAGAGGTCTGGCTTGCCAGCGAATCTCTGATTGTGATTGTGGAATAAAGTGTGTCTTGGGTGGCATTGGTGCAGCTGCAAATCTGAAAAGTGCGGCCAAAAGGCCATTTGGGAAATTATTGGTTGCGAATTTGTGACTTGAGTTAGGAAAACAAGCCTGTTTCAAACATCTTCAAGGTGTTACTGGCTGGAGAATTTGGAATGATGTCACATGATCCAACAAGCTGCATCTTTTTGCTGACCCAGCTGATTTACAGTAACTTGATTCTCCAGTCTATCTGCTTGCAGGGCTAAGTCAACTGGATGGATGGATGGATGCATAGATAGATAGAGATAGATAAAGACATTCGCTGTTTTGCATCATATACAAGGTGTGGATCACATCCTTGGTTTTTCCTCATGATACACATCACAAAAATTTTATATTTTAACAGTGAAATTTTAACCCCTTCATCCCCTTCATGTAAATATATATATTTATACGACTAGGGGTGCACCGCGATAAATGCAGATATACACTAATAATAGGTGGTCAATAACTATTCTGAATTGCACAGCCGATATTATTCACAGCCATTTCATTTACTACGGCTTTTGATCAGTAAGTTCTTATCGATCTTCTTCTGCCTTTATTTCTTAACGCCATTCCAGCATCTACGACTATATTCATGGTGAGAACCAGTTAATTCATATTCATGCATATTGATTTTCTTCACAAGAGCGCCCTCTGGCTTTTGGATGTAGCTGCATTTCTCGGTAATTTATTAAGAAGCATATCAAGCATCATCGGCCGATATATATTGGTACAACCTTACATTAGACTTAAGTCAGACTGAAAGTCGTGTTATAGTCACACAAAATTAGATTCATTTTCTTGTCCATGGCACGAAAATCTGCTTTTTTCATGCTTTGAGCACAAATATCTTTTTCATGTCAGTCGAATTTCTATAAATAGTTTTTCGTGTCCGTTGCATGACTTTCTTTTTTGTTTCATTTTATTTATCGTTTTCTCATTGTTTTCTACCACTGTTTCTATTTTATTACCATTTTTGCTTGGGGTTAGAATCACTTTCTTTTACATTTTAGACATCCTAACCCAAACCGGAAATCTAACCCCAACTCCAGACGAGAATAGTTTTAAAAGCGTAAGAAAAACATGTACTATAGAAACCAATACATAAAAGCACATCCAACCCCAAATTTATCCACAACCCCAAGCGACAATGATTTAAAAATAGGGGAAAAGAGAGAAAACAATACATAAAATGTCATGAAAAAGACATTCGTGCTCAAGGCACAAAAAAAGTTGAATTTCGTGCCATTGACACGAATAAATTTATCAAATTTTTAACACGACTTTCCGTGAGATTATGTTGACTCAAGTTCACAGACTAAATAAAAAAAACTTACAGTTTACTGAAAATTCTGTTATTTTTTTAACACATATGTTATACATTAATATGTTGGATTATCCATGAATATTGTAATATATATTGTTTTATATTGTAATAATGTTTTTTAACAGCCTGGGTTTCCCAATGCTGCCTTGCGCCGCAAATTTATTCATGTCTAGCATAGAAACTATGGACCAATTTTTCCCCTGAAATAGGGAACTAATCACAGAACGGGAAGGGGGCAGCCAGACAATGACAACATCCATGCGACACACCGAAGCAGTTTTGTTTTTCCAACACGGCGGCAGTTTATTAACTGAGAAATAACGTATATTTATACTTTATATATTTAACTATTAACGGAGAAATAAAGTTTATTTAAATAAAAGAGCAACTTTTGACGTTAAACAATTTCATTTCTAAGAAGGATGTTTGGATATGGCAAGACGTGATAGCCACAGAGTTTTAAAGGACCAATAATATCATTAAAAATAATTAATATCATATTGTCATTATGCCTGTAGCCTACCTACTGTGGTTGTCACAGTGCCACTAAGTTGTGTTGCTTTTCAATATACAGCTATCGGTTTAGTTGCATAACTTTCAGCTGTGTGCACACACGTACCAGATAAAAGTTGTTGACTTTTGAATTTATGTCGCTTTACATACGTCATCTGGTATAATTGAAACAATTGGCTATGAGCTACGTACAGATGCATTTGATAGACATTCGTAGTGCCCAACAAACGGCTCTGGGCATTCCTAAACCACGCCTGAAATATGAGAAAATGAGCATGTGGTTCCCAGACCACGTCTCATTTTCTATGAGACTGGTCTGGTGTTAGCCAGGCTAGTTTTGTAATGTATCTTGTTATAACATTTTTTCATCATGAGATCAAATGTAACATCCATGCTAAACTTGACTTGTTGTATTGATAAAATCTCCCTATAGAGATTGTATCTCTCTGCAGAGAAAGTATGCCACTTTTGTATAGTCAACAATATCTAAAGGCTATTTGTGTAATATTACGAGGTGGTGAATTTGTAGTTATTTGTAATCATACATGTTTGCACAAGTTGCCTTTGCCACTGTGATGTAGGGGTTAGGGGTGGGGTTTCATTATTGTTTTTTATAATCGTACGTTTTTGCACCATTAACCTCATATTAATTTATACGAATTAGCCAACTGGTAAAATGTATACGAATTTGCTGGGCTTGTAGACCAGTCTAAACCATTGCCAAAAATTAAAACCATTGATTTTTCATTGACATACAATGTTTTCGTTTTATTGATTTTATGATTTTACGGTCTTCCTAGCCTTATGTCCATCGATTGATGTCTTTCCGTATTTCTGTATTCTAATGTTTTTCTGTACAGCACTTTGGACCGTAGAAATGTGCTTTATAAATAATAAACCAAATTAAACTTGCATTCTTTCTGGAAGGGGAGAGCAGGAATTTGAAGCATATTGATTTAAAGCTCAGGTTAATGATCACCAAACAGAAATCCACTTAGCCGTAGGTAATCGGCTTATATGCGCAGCGATTCCCGTGATAATGAGGTGCACAAGGGTATGAAAAACATTGCAAGCCTCTACATTAATTCCACTAGCACTACCTGTAAATAACAGATGAAGAAAACTTTCATCACAGTTTTGGCAGACAATTATGAGGTTAAGACCTACCAGACTGCTCCGCCATGAGGACTTCATGCTAAACAGCTTTAGGTGAACTGGAAAAGAAAATAGGGTATGGTAAACTTTAAGAAAATGAAAATGCAATCATTTCAATAAAGGCGCGCACACATTCACCCCATTATATGAATCTGAATAGAATATGTAATCTCTGCTCATTTTGTCTAGAATAAATGGCGGTATAAATCAACCGCAAGGATGTCTGCAGCATGATAAATGCATCGGTAGGAAATACTGGCTACACTTAATGGGCCGACTCAACGATACAGGCTATATTAAAGTTTTGTTAGGTCATTAGAGCTCATTCTTTAGAATAATTTATGGCTTAGGTGTCTTTCTTTCTAGCCCCTCAAGCAAAATAACACGCGGGCACGTACAACGAATATATTCTCGGATGAAGAAAAGGAGAAAAATAGATAAAAGTATTGCAATTTATTGTATAAACCGATGTCATGCTGTTCCTTAAAAAAGAAGGTGTCTTTCCTGTGCTAATGGAGTTTCATTCACTCATTCACTCTGGCGTCTGAAGGAGATATGCAGAACGGAATAGATTCCCATAACTCATAAAAAGCAATAATGATGAATTGATTAGACTTGCCATTATTCACCTCCAGAGCTCTTTAGGAGTGTCACAAACTCACAAACTTTCCATAAGCTCGGTGCGCTCGCTCTCTCTGTCTCTCGGCAGCTGACTCATAACCATTTTTCTCCGGCCAGCTGAGCCTTTCCATTAATACTGAGGAGGAAATTGCCAGAATGTGACATCTGCTTAAGGGCTCCGGAGAGGAAACATGAAATTTCAGTCTTGTTCATCAGTCACTCTCAGATTGTAATCAGCTCTCCTAAGCCCTGTTCTTCACAGTGAAAATCGAGCATTATACCAAAATAGCGCCAGCCCAGAATACACGGGAAGGCAGGATTTTCAGCATATCACAACATAGATTTGTCTGTGTTTGTCTGTGTGATTTTGTTTTGCCAAAACATATACAGAACACTTAAAGATAGCATGTGCTGTATAGCTATTTATTGTGAATATCAATGACATCCAATAGGTCAATGTTGCATTAAGATTATAGACCAGGGGTTCACAAAGTTCGGACTCTGATCCGGATCAGAAGGGAATTTGATCCGGACCCGCGTCCACTTCACATTGCAAGTGCATTACAGTAATTTCTATGTGATGGATTAAATTTGTGCATTTGCTACTTTAAAAATGCATATTAAACTTGTAAACCATTTGTTTTATTTTTATTTTTAGATTTAAGAGTATTCCTGGTCTGAAAATAAAACGAGTTATTTAAAAAATTCCTGGGTGACGCTGTAGCCATCACCAGATATTATCCACAGCTATTTCATGTATTAGGCTTTTGATCTGTAACTCCTTACATGCATTTGAAAAAGCAACACTCGTCAAACATAATATTATACATATTGTTTATTATCATGAAAATACCTGAAAAGACTTGAAGAACAGCAATAGAAATACATCTTTAAGCCTTTTCCTGGAGCTACGTGTCATGGCTGCGTGTGTATGGTTCTTCATCTGCAGCGCATATTGAGTTTCTGCACGAGAGCGCCCTCTGGCTTTTGGATGAAGTGGCATTTCACTGTAATTCATTGAGAAGCATAGCAGCATCATCAGCCAATTTATAGGTGCACCCCTAATTTAGGTCATTGTCTCCATCTACCAACCGTACCTTTTTGCCACAGTTTATGCATTTGATGGAAGACAATCTGTGCCATGGCTCTAATTGGGTTGCTCTGTATTTTGCCCCTGGTTACTTTAGGCATACTTCTTGTGTTTCATGTTTCATTTTTTCTTACTTTAAATGCAAAATACACTTGTTATGTTTTGATTTGGTATATAAACAAATTATTTACATAAAGTTATTTATACCATGCTTGACAATTTTTCTAATAACCAGTTGTTCTGGACCTATGAAAATGGTGAGAATTCGGATTTGCACCATTGAATGTAAACTTTGAGAACCCATGTTAGAGACTTTAACCCTCTGGGGTCTAAGGGGTTTTTAGGGCCCTGGAGAAGTTTTGACCTGCCCTGACATTTGTGCTTTTTTCAGTTGCTTAAAAACATAATAATGGCAAAAGTCTTATAACACTGCATTCAGCACAAACTGGGCTACTATATTATATGATTAACATGTATGTACATGTTTGTATTTTTGAGAGAAAAATGTTTATGCATGGTTTTAGAAAAAGAAAAAAAATTAAGTGACTGATATAATGTCACAGGAGTGACGATCTTTGAGGCGGAACCAAAAATTGGGAAGTTTTGGTTCCGCCCGGATGTTTCCGCCCGGACCGGTAAGAGCAAACACCGGACATCCGGTGGCGTCGCGAACGCTGTAATCAGCTAAACTACACACAGCTGGGAGCTATTAAGAGGAGCGCCGGGTGATTGGAGGAGAACAGCACCCAGGGGAGTATAAAAAGACAAGTCAAACCACAGTCTTGGCTGATGTTATCCACTGTTGTGTTGGTGTGAATTGTAGTGCTGAGTTGAGCTCGCCTGATACGCTATATTCGGATCGCTGGATTGCTCTCTCCCTCCAAGTGTGGATCATAGATCGATGGGAATGAGGACATTGAAGACCTTATAGGTGAAGTACTAGACGAATACTGACATTTATTGAGAGAAACGGAAGGAGAGGAAAACTTACCGTTGTGAGTATATATATCTGTGGGAAAGGTGGTATTTGTGGCTGGAAAGCGCCCTGTCTAGATATTTGGAGTTACTATTGGCATGAAGACAAACTAGGACGAAGAAAGACAGAGATCGTGAGTAACCAAATCCCTTGAAGTGAGTGTTTGTATACATTGGATTGATACATTGTTTAAGTGCTCTTAAGAGAGATCGAGTGGCCCTACCCCTGTACCAGCGTGGTGGGCGAGCCGAAGGTTTCGTGGGAAAGCAGCTACAGCAACGATAGCAAACAAACGCTAGGCCATCTACCATCTCCCTATTCTCGCCCAGAGCGACGTGGAAGAGGACGGGTGTCTATTGTGTGCACTGAGCGTGGTGGGGTGAGTCTTTGGACATTTTCACTTGAAGTGGTGCTGTGTGATGCCGTGTATTGCAGTGTGAGTGCTGTGTCCTGTTTGACGTAATCCCGTTTTCAGTCACTCGTCCCGGGGCGATGAAGAGGAAAGAACGGCGCTAGGAAAAACCTGTATAATAAAGCTGTAGTGTGTTTTCAGTCTCACAGAAATACAGAGTGGCGGCGAAGAACTGTGCGAGTGGCAGTGTGTGTGTGAGTACTGCACCTATTATTGTGACCTTACTTGTGTTCTTTCATCATCACAGAGTAGAGGCAGGAGAGATCCGCTGGCCCGAGGTCTCGACGAAAGGGCGCCCCGGTCCAGTTTTCGATTGACCAACGGGTCTCGAGGAAAGGGCAGCGCTCGACCCGGTGTGCCGGCGTGGCTTCCTCGCCCCTCTGTTCATCAACGAGTTCGCCGAGAGGGTCTTGGCCCCCGGCGTCCCTTTACAAATCATTGCTAAATCGCCGCATTGCAGAAACCAGCCAGCGTAAGCTCGCCACCCTGTAAGTTTCCATGTAACTTGTTATGTCTGCTGATTGACAGGAAAGTGAGTGAGTCGTGAGAGCTGTGGAGAGAAAGAGAGCCAACGTGAACACGGAGATATTGAGTTTTTGGAGAGAGCCATACCTACCTGGAAGCTGTAATCAGCGCAGAGGTGAGCAAACGTCTTGAGAACGATTCACTGTGTCCCTGTATCCTAGCAGCCACCTGTGGAGAGAAAGAGAGCCAACGTGAACACTGAGATATTGAGTTTTTGGAGAGAGCCATACCTACCTGGAAGCTGTAACCAGCGCAGAGGTGAGCAAACGTCTTGAGAACGATTCACTGTGTCCCAGCAGCCATCTGTGAGAAAGAGAGCCAACGTGAACACTGAGATATTGAGCTTTGGAGAGAGCCATACCTACTTGGAAGCTGTAATCAGCGCAGAGGTGAGCAAACGTCTTGAGAACGATTCACTGTGTCCCTGTATCCTAGCAGCCACCTGTGGAGAGAAAGAGAGCCAACGTGAACACGGAGATATTGAGTTTTTGGAGAGAGCCATACCTACCTGGAAGCTGTAACCAGCGCAGAGGTGAGCAAACGTCTTGAGAACGATTCACTGTGTCCCTGTATCCTAGCAGCCATCTGTGAGAAAGAGAGCCAACGTGAACACGGGGATACTGAACTGTGGAGAGAAAGAGAGCCAACGTGAAACTGAGATATTGAGCTTTGGAGAGAACCATACCTACCTGGAAGCTGTAATCAGCGCAGAGGTGAGCAAACGTCTTGAGAACGATTCACTGTGTCCCTGTATCCTAGTAGCCATCTGTGGAGAGAAAGAGAGCCAACGTGAACACGGAGATATTGCGTTTTTGGAGAGAGCCATACCTACCTGGAAGCTGTAATCAGCGCGGAGGTGAGCCCACGTCTTAGGAACGATTCACTGTGTCCTCGTGTCCTAGTTGAAACCTGAGAAGAGAGAGAGAGAATAAGGAAGCGAGTGAGTCAACGAGCAAGGACCTGTGGGAAGTAGGCGGTGCACCGCCGTGCGCTGACTCAAGGTACACCAACAGAACAAGACCCATACCAGCACTCATTGTGTTTTTATTCTGCCTCCAGGAAGGAAGAGGAGCGCGCCACGAGTAGAGGGAACCCGAGGCAGGAGCCCGTTCCCCCACGTACGATCCCCCACTCTTAGCCATTCATTGGGCCGTGGCCCCCTGGAGGACGGATCCTGAGATTAGTTTTAATTTCCCTTTTCCCAAGTCCCCCCTATATTTTTAACTATTTAAATTAATAAAGAACATTTTATACTTACTTGAGCTCGTTGTTGTCTGGTCATTGGGTGGGTTTTGGGGACCTCCTCGAGGTGGAAGTTTAGAAGGGGCGTGGCTTAAACCATTAGTAGCCAGCCCCTGGCTTGTGACAATAACTCCACAAAACTCATTCTAAACATGTTTTCCCAAGACTTTTCAAAACATGATCTAGTAGTCTAGAGTTTTTTCTTTAAAATGATGTGAAACTCATTCTGCTTACTCCTTCACATAACACAATATATTGATTTACAATTTCAAAGTCACTTTTTGGTTAGTAAGGCAATATGCAAGGAGGCTGGAAGCTCTTGAATAATCTGTGATTGACAGCTGAAGAACAAAACAATTGCATAATGAGCTGCATAATGAGCCTTTAGGCAGGAATGTGAAGACGCCATCATTGTTACGTGTTTGTTTGTGAAAGCAACACAAAAGAAATGCCTTCACATGCATGATCCTGCGTTAAATAAACTTACTGTGCAGAGATATACGCGAATAAACTGGGTTTTAGATGTGTTTAGATGCGTCTTAAGACAAAGTGGGTCAAATATGAGGCATTGTGTGTTTGTGTTTGTGTGTGCGTTTGGCCGTTGATCGCGTCTGACGGAAGCACAAAGAAAACATAAGCGCATGGAGAACTTTTATTTACTAGGCGAGAGTAACCAAGTAGATGTGATGTTTGCAATCGTCTTTTATAAGAATACCAAAAAGCGCGTCAAATGAGGCATCGTGTCTTTGTGTGTGCATTTGGACATCGCGTCACACAGACGAAGCACACACACTTGCATCTTTTATAAGAATACCACAAAGCGCGTCAAATATGAGGCATCGCGTGTTTGTGTGTGAGTTTGGACATCGATCCCGTCACACTGATGAAGCACACACACTCGCGTCTGTCTGGAGATTTAGGCGCGAGTAAACAGTTACGTGATGTGTGTGTCACAAGGTGACTTAGGGCGGAACCAAAAATGAAGAGGAGAGGTTCCGCCCGGGCAGATTTTTTTAAACGCACCCTTCACTTCCTGGTCTCCCGGGCAACGCAAATCATGCAGAAACGAGCCACAGGTGCAGCACATTAAAGAAGCAGCTCTGATTGGGGGAAGAGATGAGGACGGGACACATAAATGGAGCTGTAGCAGCACACAAGAAAAGAGAGTTGTTTCGGGCATGAGCTCCTTGTTATTGCCTAGGGCAGACTGAACCACACGCCCCGTCCTTGGAAGAGCCGGAGGGCGCCGTTGATCCACAAGAGCGCTTATAGCGAGAGGAAAGAGTGCGGCAGCCAGGAAAGGCGAAAAGGACGGGGCTGTGAGTTAAAGGAGCACTGCACCACGAGGGTGCTTTTGTGTGCTTAGTGTGTGAGTCGAAGTGCGGAGCTGCGCTCGTCCGATACACATTGGTGGCTGGTATACTGTCTCTCTCTCTCTCTCTTGTAGTCTGCAGTAATCGCTGGAGTAATAGTAAACCCTACGGGTGGAAGAAACACAGGTATAAGTGACACATTTAGAGGAACAAAGGAGGAAGGAAACGTAACGATTTTGCAGCGTAAAAAAAGGCGGACTGCTGTGAGTATTAACTCCTTTATTAGAACGAAGTGAAAACTAACCTGTGCATTCGTGGAATACCTCTAGGAGGTGGAGTGTGGCCCTACCCCTGATCCAGCGTGGTAGGTGAGCCGCAGGAACATTGTGTCTTAGCAGCCACAGCAGCAAAATTAACTACCCAGGCCGTATTGTCATCGCCCCCATCTAACCCAAACGAAGTGGAGGACGTCGGACGTCTCTTATGTACACCTGTAGTGTGGTGGGTGAGTCCATGTATTTTTATGACTTTTCACGTTGAAGTGGTGCTGTGTATTGCTGTGGGTTGCTGTGCAAGTGCTGTGTGTCTTGTCAGACGTAACCCACATCATCCATTTCATTGAGGAAGAGACGGAGAGGCTAACGGTCCTAGGGAGAACCATTTATCATACGCTGTGTGCGGTTCTGAGTTAGAAGTGACGGTGTGGGCCTCTGAAGCTGCCCCCGTCTGCAGGTCGACAGATTTCGGAGAACGGCGGCGAAGATTTGGAAGCTGGCAGTGTGTGTGAGTACCACTACGGGCCTTTGTATGGCTACCTTACCTGTATATTTTCCCTTGTTGCAGAGTTAGAGGCGAAGGAACTCCGCCGTCCCGTGGTCTCTACGAAAGGGCACCACTGTCCGGTATTCGATCGCCCTACGGGTATTGAGGATAGGGCAGCGCTCGGCCCGGTGGAACGGTGTGACATCCCGCCCCTCTGCTGACCAGCGAACTCGCCGAGAGGGTTTTGCCCCCGGCGCCTTCTGGGAAATCATCGCCCGTTTGACCTTCTGTGTAGGCCAGCCGTCGTAAGCCCGCCCCCGTTACATTGTCGATCAGAACGCCATACAGGGAGCTAAGGAAAAGCTGCACTTACTAGGAGCTGTAAACAGCGGAGAGGTGAGAAGCATCCAAGTCTGAATTAACCGTGTTGTTGTGTCCAAGCTGCCTGTGGAGAAAGAGAGAACGAGAGTGAACGTCAGGAGAACGAACTGTGGACAGTTATACGTACCCAGAGCTGTAAACAGCGGAGAGCTGCCTGTGGAGAAAGAGAGAATGAGAGTGAACGTCAGGAGAACGAACTGTGGACAGTTATACGTACCCAGAGCTGTAAACAGCGGAGAGGTGAGAAGCATCCAAGTCTGAATTAACCGTGTTGTTGTGTCCAAGCTGCCTGTGAAGAAAGAGAGAACGAGAGTGAACGTCAGGGGAACGAACTGTGGACAGTTATACGTACCCAGAGCTGTAAACAGCGGAGAGCTGCCTGTGGAGAAAGCGAGAACGAGAGTGAACGTCAGGAGAACGAACTGTGGACAGTTATACGTACCCAGAGCTGTAAACAGCGGAGAGGTGAGAAGCATCCAAGTCTGAATTAACCGTGTTGTTGCGTCCAAGCTGCCTGTGGAGAAAGAGAGAACAGGAGTGAACGTCAGGAGAGCGAACTGTGGGAAAATTACACTTACCGAGAGCTGTAAGCAGCGGAGAGGAAAGAAGAGAAGGGCGCCACGGATGGCGGGGACAGGCAGGAGCCGTCTTCCACCCCCCCCCCATTGTCTCCAGCCCCCCTGGACCCCCGTTGCCCCTTTTCCCTTCCTGCCACCTTCCCGTGCCGTGGCCTGCCTGGAGGACAGAGCCAGAGCTGAGTTTTAATTGCCCCTTTCCCCATTCCCCAAGACCTTTTAAATATTTAAATAAAGTTTGTTTTACTTACTTACCTGTCCTCGTTGTTGTCTGGTCATTGGGTTGGCTTTGGGGACCTCCTCGAGGTGGAAGTTGAGAAGGGGCGTGGCTTAGTATAGCAGCGCCAGCCCCTTGGCCGTGACATGTGCAATCGCATCTTTTATAATGATACCACAAAGCGCTTCAAATATGAGGCATTGTGTGTTTGTGTGTGCGTTTGGACGTCGATCGAGTCACACTCGCGTCTGGAGATAACTTTAGTTACAGTCACGAGTAAACAAGTAGATGTCACGTTTCCAGCACTCGGATTAAAACTCAACACAGCAGTGAATGGCTGCAGAGACGGAATGTCCATTGACTGTGGGGTTGACTAATGAATATGGATGATCTCTGCTCTTCTCTTCAATGGAGCGGGGCGTGGCTCATTATAGATAATGAAGCAACAGAAGAAAGACGGTACATCTCTCTCTTCTAATACAGTTAACAACGAATTACAATATTTGTTTTCGATTTCACTTACATCTTCCAAAAGCAGACATTCCAAGCATTATGTAGACATTTATCTTTTGTTTATATGACAAGTATTCGTTAAGTTACAGTTCATTTTTATGACGTGTTTCTGAAAGGACTTCACTGAGGGAGAGAGAACAAAACGCGCATCATGTTTATTTTCTTAATTTTGCGAAAAGCACAACATGCTCTTTTTATTGGGAGTGGACAGAAAAAAACTAGATAATTTAACGTTTTAAATGATGTATAAATCATATCTGTGTGTCCAAAATCAGCAGAGTTATCCAAGTCTCTTTGGGGAGTGATTGAAAAATAAAGAGTTTGCGGCGCCCGCGCCGCAGCCGACCCCAGAGTGTTAAAAAATATGGACGTAGTGTCTGTGACGTCATGCATAGGTTTGTGGAGAGCTGTTTTGAAGTCGATAGTTGGCAGGGCCTGCCTTCCGATCTCTCTGATGAAGCAAAGAAGTGACTTAAACTGCAAATCATTGACTGGCCGCTAGAGGCTGGCTCCAAAAGGGAGTCAATTCCCATAGACCACCATGTTAAAATGCCCAACTTTACAGCAGAAAATAATATGTTTACAGCCTGTTACAAAACAGTTTTTGGTCTGTATAGCTAATTCAGCTAATAATGGTTAAAGAGGTAGGACGTGGGTAAAGCTAAAGTGGTTACTAAAACCACGCCTCCCTTGCTCGATTGAAGTGACAGCAGTGGCAGTTCATCCTCACTCAAGAGGCCACGCCCTTAATTATGCAGAACTTTAAGGCTTAATAAATATTATTTAAATGGATAAGTTACAAAAACAAAAAATTCACCCCCCATAGTTGTCATGAAGGGCAAAATTAGCTAGATAGACCAAAAACACATTTATTTCTGATGTAAAGTTGGGCATTTTAACATGGGGGATCTATGGGATTTACATTTGAAGCCAATCTCTGGTGGCCAGTCGATGAATTGCAGTTTAAAGGGATAGTTCAGCCAAAAAATAAAAATTCTGTACTAACTCTCATTATTTTACAAACTTGTATACATTTCTTTGATGAACACAAAGGAAGATATTTTGAGAAATGTTTGTAACCAAACCGTTCGTAGACCCCTTTTACTTCCATGCCATTTTTTTTCTACTACGGAAGTGAATTGGGTGAACAAACGGTTTGGATACAAACATTTATTAACCCTGGAGAACCCGCAGGTCAAATTTAGCCAATGTTAATTGATGCTTAGAGAAGGGTTCTTGGGTTCTCCAAGGATAAAATATCTTCCTCCGTGTTCATCAGAACAAAATGTATATGGCTTTGTACTAACATGAGAGTTAGATGACAGAATTTTCATTTTTGAGTGAACTATCCCTTTAAGTAACTTCCATGGCTTCACGGTAGAGATCGGAAGATAGACCCTTGATAAGAATATATCGAAGCGCAATATTCAATACTGTTGCATTAAACTTAACATTTACAAATTATGTTGACACTTTTATCCAAAGCAGCTTACAGCGCGTCCAAGAAATAAATTATATCAGCATGTGTGTTCCTTGGGATCTGAACTCACAAACCTTTGCACTGCTAATGCATTGCACTACCAACTATGTTACATGAACACAAGTGCTGCGTAGAAAATGTCCTAAATTTAGAAGCTGACTAACATACAATTTTTGTCGTCATTCACTTATTTGTACACACAAAAAATCTGTTGGGATATTTTCAACCCAACATTGGGTCCAAAGTGGAAGAACTCATCCAGTTGGGTTGTAATTTAAGAATTTTTTTTAGAGTGTATGTACTTTCGGTAAAGGTAATGTGTAGCAGATGATAATTAAAAAATGTCAAGATGCCAACATACCCCTTTACTTGACGTTTGGAGGCAGGGGATCTGGAAATACTGTAGGGTATCATTTATAAGGGAGTCATGGCTCAGTGTTTTAAAGCATGTGCAACCACAACTCCAACACCCCTGCTTTCCCTTTTTTCTGCAGTGACCAACACACACACACAACATTGTCAAGGTGAGCCGACCACAATTACACAAAATGGATAGCAAGATGCTTCACTGACCACCTGCCTCTACAGCATTACCTCTTTTTCCTGACATGCACCCCCCCTCACACATACACACACACAGCAGGTCAAGGCCCTGACAGGTGTGTCCACACCCCTGCAGTGGAAGTGCTACGGGGGGCAGGATGTTTCAGGGCTCAGTAATTGATAGTGACTGGACAAATAGCGGTGAATCGGATGGGGGGAGGATGCTGTCAGACCTGAAGACATGAACTCTGCTGAGGAGAGCAATACTTCACCAGACTCACCCTCCTACTCTCATCTCATTCATTAGCAGCCACCTGATGGAAGTCCACTGATCGATCCACTGGGCTTCCTCTGCCCAGAACAAGAGGAAAAACCACACTCTCATTTCACAACAGCCACAGAGAGAAGACCTTTGGATTGAACAGAGTGAGAAAATTGCACAACTAAAGTTTAAAGGAGAGTTTTGAGCAAAATCACACTACATCTAGGTCACCAATCAAAATGCAAGCAATTCCAATCAATTTCAGTTCCTATAGATTGTGAACATGTCGTATGGCTTCAATGCCCCGTGAATGCATATATGGTTAATATGTATAGTTTTTACGCTGACAGCATAATTTGTAAAACAAAATGTAAGCATTTTCATTATAGCTGTCTCAGATTCTGGAACCCCACTGTATGTGCACTTGATGAAAGATATTTCGT
Source organism: Paramisgurnus dabryanus (assembly GCF_030506205.2). NCBI lineage: Eukaryota > Metazoa > Chordata > Actinopteri > Cypriniformes > Cobitidae > Paramisgurnus > Paramisgurnus dabryanus. The sequence goes on along the minus strand of NC_133342.1, from coordinate 12,920,659 downwards.
GAAAAACTGCTATACTCAGCATTGCATTTTGTCTGAGGGGAAAGTAGGGTCCATTTTAGTGTACCACGAGTGATGAAATGGGCAGGCCTGGCCCTGTCTTCAGCGAAAATGTACATTACTGTGTTCGTATGGGTGTTGGAGGAGAGAGTCCCATGAGGTGTTTCCATCAGGGGAAAATTACACTGACAGAACAGGGGACGCAGAACAGAGAGAAAAAGGTCACAGTGCCTGAGGTCATAATGGAAAGCAGAACGGGCGAGAGGAACATTAGTAACCCCAAACCTAATGGTCTGCGCAGAGCTTGCTGCGGGCGGAGAGGGTGACATATAAAAAGACATAGTGAAGGTGAGAAACAGAGGGCATTTTGCGGACAGCGCGTTTCCTCTGTGGGGTTTAACAAGCACTGTGATCTAAGATCTGATGAGTGATGCATGCGAGGTGTTTAAATACAGAGTTTGTTGAAAATTAGAAAGGAGAGTTGACAGGAACAGAGCTCATTCGGTATGTTCTACCTGATTGGGTCTGTTTCAGCGATCGCTGAGAAGAGAGGCTGTGTAAGGTGCAGCTCTGTCACCAGGGGTGATGAATGATGCTACATTTCCAATAGCAACCAGAGCATATGGAGACGTCAGGCTGATGTATGCTGCACTATACAGGGTGGTCAAGCAGCTATTTGGTGTGCATAGCTGTGCATTTCTTCATATTTGCACCAACTGCTGTTCATCTGCTTCATAACTACAGTAGCTACTTGTGCCTTATGAGCAGTACTGACACACACACACAACTGATGTAGCCTAATATAAATTCTAAGACACTATGTACAGCGATAACTGAACAACTAACAAAACTGATTAACTAAAGACTGACCAACCAACTAATTATGTGTACATTGGACAACACCACATAAACAAATCAAGCATGTTTCATGAATATAAATTAATGTTAGTGAGTAAAATGTAAACAGTTAGTTGGTTTGCTGGTTAGTAAGTGGGTTATTTGGTTGGTTGGTTAGTAATTTAGTCAATCAGTCAGCCAGTTAATAATTAATTTGTTGGTTGGTTAGTAATTTAGTCAATCAGTCAGCCAGTAAGTTAGTAAATGTATTTGTCGGTTGGTTAGTTAGTAATTTAGCTGGTTGGTTGGTTGGTTAGTAACTTAGCCAGTTAGTTAGTCAGTCAGTCAGCCAGCCAGCCAGTAAGTAACTAAGTTTATTTGTTGGTTGGTTAGTAATTTACCCAGATAATAAGTTTGTTAATTAGTTAGCTAGTTCATTTGTTGGTTGGTAAGTAATTTAGCTGGTTGATTGGTTGGTTGGTAATTTTAGATTCTATCTTAGGTATTTTATATTGCACATTGCAAAGCAAGAGTTGCACTTCTGAAAATGTTAGAGGTCGATTGTTGAAAGATTGAAACATATGGTGCGTGTTGCTGCAGGCTGAGCTCAAAATGTGTATTTTGCTGGACTTGATACCAATCTGTGAATCCAGTCAACGCAGATCTGCACCAAACTTTATCTGCCACACCATCTCCCTGTTCACCTCTCCATCTGTCTTTTCAGCCTCATTCTGTCTGGCGAAGTGACCCATTCTTCGTGAGTCCATTCAATCACACTGAGCCCACACAACAATAACTGCAATATTGGATTTTCACAAACTCTATCCCTCAGGACAGAAGCTCCAGCAGGAGTATAACACTAGCCAGACCAGGTGGGAGGGCAACCGGCCACACACAAACTAAAGTTATCGACTCAGAGAGGACAGTTCAGGGGACAGCAGGATTCAATGAATAATATAAAGCACCGGGCTTAAACAGAAAGGGTAAACATTTGAAAGATGTGTCCAGAGCTCTGTCAATATCCTAACATGTTGACTGATTAGCTGTTATCAGTAGACTCTTTAGCAGCAGGACAGTTTGTGTGCCATAAACCCCATTCACACAGACCTCTGGTCCCAGAAAATACCTGTAAAATTGCCAGACAAGCGTCTGTGTGAACAAAAACTTGTTCCGTTAATCTTCTGGGATCGTTGCCGGAAAGAGGACCTAGTAAGATACACGGGTAACCCTCTGTGTGAACAAGAAGCCGCAAGAATGCAGTAATGGGCGTGTCGAAGTGAGGACGCGCGCGTCATCATCACAACACAAGATATGGTTCAGCACCTTACAACGAGAGATAACATGCATATAAACATTCACCACGAGAAATGGTGCAAACTAGATTGAAGCAGTTATCAGGAAATGATATATGAGACGCATAAACAATGACGCACGTGCCGTAGTGAGGACGCGCGTGTCATGGCAACATGAAGTTGGTTCAACTCTTTAAAATGAGGGATTTACAACATTCACGACGAGAAATGTCAGCAAACTGGACTGAAGCAGATATCAGGTAAGTTAGATTATTACTTACTTCGTTGAAACGGAGATCATTCAGCAGCAAAAGAATATCGCGTCACTTGCTCATTTGAGCCATAATAAACGAAAATACCCGCACGTCATCCCAACAAGATATATCGTCCAGCTCCTCAAAATGTGGGTTTGAAATGCATATAAACAATCACGATGAGAAATGTCTGAAAACTGTATCAAAGCAGAAATCAGGGAGCTCGTCAAATATCCACTCTGAAGCTGAGATCATTCACCAGAATAGAACTGTGCGTTCACGCGCTCCTTTGTAGTCTTATCATAAACAAAAATGCACGCGAGTTGTTTCTGGAGAGAGGAATAATAAATACTTTGCAAACTTCAGACGCTGCGTGGAAGAGAGGGCGGGACTTTCAACAGGTCACGTGTCTTTCCGGGACCATCAGATGCCGTGTAAACTTGGCAGTGTGAATGAATAAAATATCAAGCGGTCCCGTAAAATTCCAGGATGCCTGTCCCGTGTATCTTACGGAATATCTGTGTGAAAAGGGCTATAGAGACTGATGTTGCTGTGTTGTCATTGCAGGATAACCTGAGTGAGAACAACAGAAACAACACGTGTAAACAGAGGAAATTAGATTACATCTAAACATCACCTCCTAATCTTCACACGATCAGCACGCTCAGCATCATTGATTAAATGGACCGCATCAAGGTGAATGCATTGAAAGTCACACGTTACTTTTGTCATGTGTGTGCCTTAGAAATCATCCACTTCAGATACTGATATTGTTTTGAGGTACTTCAACAAATTGTCTTGAATTACCGAAAGCACCAGTTTCTAGGCAACAGCAAATGTGATCATACAGAAAAAACATCATCTGTCAGGCTACAGTTTGTGACACTGGGACTTGTGATGCTCATAACTCGCAAACTCTGACCAAAGATCAATATAAATAAAAAATTGAAAATGTTTATGGAAGGAAACTGGCCATTGAGTAAATGTCAGTAGTTGTCAGTATAGGCAAGATGGGTAAATCCAAGAATTTTGTCAAAGCTACAACTCTAAGCTCAAATAAGACGATTCAATAAGTTGTGATGTTTGTTTTGAGGATGGATTGTTAAGGATTTCTTGTGTATTGGTTTTGCCGTTTTAGTGAATGACACAAAAACAGCTTATTAATGAGTCCAATTAATGACTAGCAGTGCCAATAGTGTTGATATCTTAGCACAAGGTATATTAGTATTGCAATTACACTTACAGTATATTTAATTCATACAATGACATTGAAAATAAGAACTATGCTCTAATAAAAGTGAACAAAATGTTTCCATTGTTAAATATTCTGCTGGTTCTTGAGATATCACACTTGTGTAGTAAGTCCTAAAATTAAAAAGTTTGGGAAACCCTGCATTAGCCAATTGTAAAAGAAATTGAAATAAAACAATATCCCCTATGGCTTCTAAGAGGACTATTCCTCTATTCAAAAACTTGAAATTGTGCTCACACACATATCTGCACAAAACAGTCAAGTTTTACAGAAAAGTAAGGTGTGTGGATGTGTGTGAGAGAGAGATATCTCAGGTCATAAAATGTCCATTGGTGGTACGAGGCTCCGTGGAGAGGACAGCGGTCTGGTTATGCTATTCCCCTCTGTTGTGATGAAAAGGTCAGTACGTCCTTGCTTTGAAGCGGAGCCCACACACTTTCTCAGTAGGGCACAGTTCTGTCCACACATCCACCCTCCTATCTGATGTCTTCAAAGACACACACTCTGCCCTTTAATGCCCTACATGGGCCGTGAAAGGACTGCTGCATTAGACAGACAGTTACACGATAAGAACAAATAAAAACTAGAATGAGATGCGGAGTGATAAAGTTGTTCACAGGAGAGCATGGATATGGCAGATATTATGTCAAATCAGTGCTTATGTATCCATAAGAGGGATACATGTATACTGTGTTAAGGTAGGTTTAATTAGACAAGATGTCCGATAAAGAACTTTCAAGACTTAACAAAATATTTTACAATGGAAATATGGACTTTTTCAAATTCAAGAAGTTCAGTTAGCAGGGAAAACCTTCTCGAAAAGTTAGTAAAATTAGTAAGAAAATTCTCGATCTCGATCTACAACCCCAAATCAGAAAAAGTTGGGACACTGTAGAAATTGTGAGTAAAAAAGGAATGGAATAATTTACAAATCTCAAAAACTTATATTTTATTCACAATAGAATATCTATAACATATTAAATGTAGAAAGTTAGACATTTTGAAATGTCATGCCAAATATTGGCTCATTTTGGATTTCATGAGAGCTACACATTCCCAAAAAAGTTGGGACAGGTAGCAACAAGAGGCCGGAAAAGTTAAATGTACATATAAGGAACAGCTGGAGGAGGACCAATGTTTAGGAATAGGAATGTTGTCCCATTCTTGTCTAATACAGGCTTCTAGTTCTTTAACTGTCTTAGATCTTCTTTTTCGCATCTTCCTCTTTATGATGCACCAAATGTTTTCTTTGGGTGAAAGATCTGGACTGCAGGCTGGCCATTTCAGTACCCAGATCCTTCTTCTATGCAGCCATGATGTTATAATTTATGCTGTATGTGGTCTGGCATTGTCATGTTGGAAAATGCAAGGTCTTCCCTGAAAGAGACGACATCTGAATGGGAGCATATGTTGCTCTTAAACTTGGATAAACTTTTCAGCATTGATGGCGCCTTTCCAGATGTGTAAGCTGCCCATGCCACACGCACTCGTGCAACCCCAAACCATCAGAGATGCAGGTTTCTGAAATGAGCGCTAATAACAACTTGGGATGTCCTTGTCCTCTTTAGGCCGGATGAAATGGCATCCCAGTTTTCCAAAAAGAACTTCAAATTTTGATTCGTCTGACCACAGAACAGTTTTCCACTTTGCCAAAGTCCATTTTAAATGAGCCTTGCCCAGGGAAAACGCCTGCGCTTCTGGGTCATGTTTAGATATGGCTTCATTCTTTTACAATGTTTTCTAGAAGTATTCCAGAGCCCATGTTATGATTTCCATTACAGTAGCATTCCGGTATGTATTGCAGTGCCATCTAAGGGCCCGAAGATCACGGGCATCAAGTATGGTTTTCCGGCCTTGACCCTTACGCACAGAGATTGTTCCAGATTCTCTGAATCTTTGAATGATATCCTGAACTGTAGATGATGATAACTTCAAACTCTTTGCAATTTTTCTCTGAGAAACTCAGAAAACTATTTTTCGCCGCAGCATTGGGGGAATTGGTGATTCTCTGCCCTTCTTGACTTCAGAGACACTGCCACTCTGACAGGCTTTTTTATACCCAATCATGTTGCCAATTAACCTTATAAGTTGCAAATTAGTCCTTAAGCTGTTCCTTATATGTACATTTAAATTTTCCGGCCTCTTATTGCTACCTGTCCCAACTTTTTTTGGAATGTGTAGCTCTCATGAAATCCAAAATGAGCCAATATTTGGCATGACATTTCAAAATGTCTCACTTTCAACATTTGATATGTTATTTATATTCTATTGTAAATAAAATTTAAGTTTATGAGATTAGTAAATTATTTCATTCCTTTTTTACTTACAATTTCTACAGTGTCCCAACTTTTTCTGATTTGGGGTTGTAGTTATTTTTTATTTTTTATGGACTCAGTATCAATAATGCTACAAAGAGTGTAAAACGCTAAGAAATGTTATTAACAACTGTTTATTTGTCCCATCAGTTGTTATTCTTTGCCCAAAATAAAATCATTCAAAATCTCCAGGTGCTGGGCTTATGGGTATTCCTCACAGCATTTTGAACTGATCATTTTAAGTTAATTGCACTTGAATTGTTAAGCTTAAATGAGCAAAGATAATTAAGTTATGGATCCAAAATGCTTGATTTCTTGACTTTTTGTGTATAAACAGCATTAGGGCTTTCAGTGTGCTTCTATAGCAATGTTTTTTTTCAATGGCTTTGCAATGTAGACATCATAAAGTTCAAGCCTAGATTGGCCATCGGGAGGACCGGGAGAAGTGGGCCAGTCTGTTTTTTTGCCACGAGGGCCGGCCTTGTCATGCCACCGGGTAAAGGTACCTATGCCAGGCTGCCAGGCTGCTCACAATATTATACAGCCCCACTCACGTAATTTGGGGATGGGAGATGTCCCCACCGCTTGTCCAAGTTGATTGTGTCCCAAGTTCCGGCATGTACTGGCCATCGGGACTACCAAGAGATTCCTGGTGGGCCGCAGTCTCGTTGGGACGGTGTGTTATGTATTTTCAGGGGAGGACTGGCCATGTGGCAGACCCAATAATTTCCCGGTGGGGCTGACGTACTTTTTGGGCCGATGCATCTCAGACTATTTTGTCTGATCAGCACATAACACTCTTACATCGTGGCCCATTGCTTTCTTTCTTTCATTCTTTCTTTCTGTTTTTACGTAATTCATTAATGGCGCTAAAAGGCATGGTGGCAATACTGCAGTTTTCCAAAAAAGTTAGCGCAAGATGAGTTTTTTTTTTTCGGACAGACCGGCCCAGGAGACACCTAATCAGCAGCCCATTGGTTCTTTTTTATTAGGTAGCTACATCAAACTTTTGATCACAGTTTTAATCACATATTTTACTAATTCCAAACCAAATTAATCGTAATGACTACCATCAATTTTGTGATTGTTAATGGCTGAACCGCCGCGCGACGGGTTTCAGCGCGAAAAAAAGTTAGCTGCTGGCTTTTTGGGAAAACACACGCTTCCATTGGAAACAATTAAACCTAAAGGCATGAAACTCAAGGGCTGAAAATGAGTCCCACGCCGGCCCTGTAAAGTATACAAAATTGTGTTACCTGCACACACATACTAAAATATAAGACTTGTATAGTGAACGGACAAAAAAGTATATAGATTTTAGGTTAAAGTGTAAGTAGATATTGGATTAATTAAAAGTTCTGCATTTAGGGTCTTTACAAAATTCTCCACTCATTGCTTTATTGCTTGGTGAAAACAACTGCCTTTCCTGCCAATGGCATTTATATTGCCTTCATCCAGAATTGAGTGTCCAACTACAATTTAAACAACATCTGGATGTCACCCATCTCGAGTACACCTTCGTGCAAGGGTATAATCCACACCAGTCTCTCTATAAAAGAGCCATCCTCGTAAAGAGAGTCAAGGATGTATATAAAAGCTGCTTTAGCAAATACACAGCATAAATAATTGACAGCAATGGAGAATGTGTCTCGGTAATGATACACAATGAATACAAACAACAGGGACTTTGTCTGGTTCCTTTCTATAACATTATATTAAGTATACTTATACTGTCATATATGATGTATTATAACTAAATAATTATTAATATTATGATTCATTTAGCCTTCCTGCTTGCGTTATAATGGCAAAAAAATGGTCCAGAGTGAGAAATGAGGCCTTTGAAATGTCTTGTCTCGCTCATCAGATTAACAGATTCCTCTTACAGTAAGTAATCTTAAAATGACTTTTACAGCAATACGGTGGAACCGTGCCAAGTTTGAGAGATGCATTTTAAAGTCGCCTTTTTCATTGAGCATGCCAAACAAAAGCTTTTCTCCGCTACACTTAACTTTTGACAAACGCATAATTGAGAGAACAAAAACAATGAATCCATAAGTAATACTGCAACTCAGACTTTCTGTATAGATTCAACCAAAATCAATATGCAAATTAATGATGCAGCGTTAGTTCAAAGACAGTAAAAAACTTTTGCAATGTTCAACTGAGAAGTGTTTCTGCAGTCTCCAGTCAATCTGTTAAAATTTAGAGGCTTTTCCGGAAGATTGGATAGAGGCATTTTGGAAAATACAGTGTTACAGGTGTGTTACAGGTGCTTCATTTCATCTGATTAGGAAGAAGTTGTGATCGCTTACCCGACTCAGCTTTGATACGTCTCAGTCGATACGCTCCTCCAGGAATCCTTTCTTTCCCTCGCCGGGCCGCAGATGCATTGATCAATTGTTGTTTTCTCTTCAAAGTCAAAGCGAGTTAGTGCTAATTCAATGGAGAGCTGGAGTAAGACGGCCTCTTGTGCTCCTCTGGGGATGTTCATTCCACCTGACTGTGCTGCAGTCACAACTCTGGAATAGCAATGTACCTTCAGCACAGATCAGTGATCAGTCATATGGGGTACAACATGCCTATAATCCAATTAGGATAAATATTATGTTGTATTGACCCCAAATATACAATTCATAAATAATACTGTCCTTTTACTTAATTCAAAAGTTACTAAAATCATTGTGCATTTCTCAGCACAGAGTGTGAATGTGTTAAGGAAAGTTCTGTGGAAAGCGTTTGTTGCTATTTGAGGTTTTTAGAGAAAATTGACAATTTAAAGGTCCCATATTGTCAAATCTGAAATTTCATTTTTTATGATAACTAAGGTCTAGGGGCTATGCAAGTACTATATTAGAGTCAAAACAGTCATTTCACAGTCAAATGCACACTGCCTGCTTGAAGAAGCTGTGATTTTTCACAGATCATTGTGAATTGCGTAAAAATGTGACGTCAGGAACACTCCGCCTTTAGTCACCACCCTGATCACTGTATACCGTCCCACAGCCTTTTTGCCAAAACAAACCCACAAGAAATAGCGCACCTTGAAAACGCTGTTAAATGATGGATGTCAGGAAATTAAATTATTGCACGGGATTCCCAAAAACTTTATACTAATATACAAGACCAGTGGCAATGTTCATTTATTCGCAAATTCCACAACAATTAGTTCGACTTTATCTGTTTCTCTAAACATTTCCCAAGTGCTTTGTCAATGTGGCACAATGCCGGATTCTCCAAGAATCTACTCACCAAAGATGTTGCAGTCCCTACTTTGTTGAGTCTGACCTCAAATACACAACCCATAAGTAAACTTTTTACACATTTTAAGTTACATTATAGAGCCAGATGCTAACTTTACCCTACGTGTTGTTTTGTAATGATGCAGTCTATGGTAGCAACAAGTTTTAATAAGATATCTGTTAGAAAAAAGATAAAATACAATGGGTCTCATTCACTAAGCATGCGTACGCACAAATTTGTGAGTGAGATGTGCGTCCAGATGTTTTCACATACAAATCGTGTTTCAACAAAAATGTATCAAATTTTCTTCTAAATGTACGCAAAAAAGTAAGAAAACCTAAAACCACTCGTACGCAATAATCACGTACGCTATAATCAAATACTAGGCTTTAATTATAATGTTTATAGTAATGTTGATATATAAAATTTACAATAAATTATTTAGGGATGTCAAAAGATTAATCGCGATTAATCACACACGTGTGTGTGTGTACTGTGTGTATATATTATGTTTACATAAATACACACATACATGAATTTAAGAAAATTTTTATTTAGGTATATTTTTTTATTTATATTTATAATATATATGAAATATAAACATTTACACACACACATACATATATACATATATATATATATATATATATATATATATATATATATATATATATATATATATATATATACATATATATATATATATACATATATATATATATACATATATATATATATATATATATATATATACATATATACATATATATACATATACATATATATATATATATATACATATATATATATATATATATATATATATATATATATACATATATATATATACATATATACATATATATATATATATATATATATATATATATATATATATATATATATATATATATATATATATACATATATACATATATATATATATATACACATATATATATACACATATACACATATATATACACATATACACATATATATACACATATATATACACATATACACATATATATACACACATATATACATATATATATATATATATATATATATATATATATATATATATATATATATATATATATATATATATATAATATTAAACACACAGTGCACACACATAAATTATGAAAAAAAAATGTATGCGATTAATCGCAATTAATCTTTGGACAGCCCTAATATTATTATTATTATATACATTATATTATTATAGCCTACTTATTTGTTCTACACATATAAAGAAGAAATCTTCACGCTTTCATTACACAATTTTTTATTCTCTATATAAAAATGTGCCTAATGTTAACGTCATGTAAATGTAATGAAAAGTCCAAACGTCAATCACTTGATCTCCTGTCCGTTTTATTTTAGATACAGATGTGTCATATTATTTAAATGTCTTATTTATTAACGCATCCAATACTTCTTTAATGTTACTCTGGTCGGTGGACAGCACTGGCTTCCTCCAGCGACAGCAAAACCTCCCAAATAAAAAGTCCAAAGATCATGGATTGCTTTACGAGCTCTTTTGCTTCTATGACAAACTGCTTAAAAATTTGGACCAGCGCTGCGGAAAGCCTTTATATGGAGCTGGTTTGGGCGTGTTTTTTATGCAAATTTTCCAACTTCATGCACGCAGCCTCTCGTGCAGAACACTTCAAATTCACTAACGTAAGAACAAGTATAAGGACAAATTCATGTACGTACACACGTTGTGAATTAGGTTTTTGTGAGAAGAAAAACGCTTAGGTTACTCACGTAACCCCGGTTCCCTGAAATAACGGGAACGAAGCATTGCGTCAGTTAGCTGACGCTATGGGGGAAACTCCTGTTTACTCCGTGACTGAAGCCTATTGGTTAACGTCTGTACAAAGTACAGACCAATGACGTTTGAACCCGCGCGCGGGAGGAACGCGTCCTTATATAAGCGCGGTTCAATCGTCAGGAGCTCATTATATTCGACTGAAGCGCGCAGCCGAATAACACTCGCTGCGTAGACGTTTGTAGCACGGCAAGAGACGCAATGCTTCGTTCCCGTTATTTCAGGGAACCGGGGTTACGTGAGTAACCTAAGCGTTCCCTTTCAATACGGTTCACTTCGCATTGCGTCAGTTAGCTGACGCTATGGGGGAACGTAATCCCATCACGCCGTGCATACACAACGTACTGAAGTGCCTTACCGGAGAGACACTGCGTGTGGCCCTATACCCGGCATATTCACAGCTTAAAAAGCAAATGTGTAAGCACCATATAATTGTTGACGCGCACACGGTGGGGTTTTAAACGCACCGGGGGCACATAACATAGCACAAGACGGCGAGGTACCGAGCGCGCCGCGGCTGTGCGAGATAAGTAAATTCAGAGTCACGTTGGTGAGCTCGCTGAGCGCACCGTGGTGTACACATAAAACGCATGAGCGTGCATGATTGAGCCGAGAGAACCTGCGCTCGTAGGGCAGGGACGTCTAAGCTGTACAATCTGACAACGTAGACGGCGAAGACCAGCCGGCCGCGTAGCATATATCAAATATAGATATAGATACCCCTGTAGACCAAGTTCATGAAGAAGCCAAACTCGCAGAGAGTGGGCTCTATATAGGACATAGCTCATAGAGGGGCGTGAGCCAGTGCGATGGTTTCAACGATCCATCTAAATAACCACTGTTAGCAACAGACATACGTAGTGAGTGATCTGCGAAGCTCACGAACGGCCGATCTGACTATAATATGCGGCAGAACGGTTCGTAGCGTGGGATTATACAGATACCACAATAGTGTGAACCCAGGTGCACCCTCGAGCGCATCGGGATGCATATAGGTAGTATTATAGTGCACAGATCGGTGAGCTTTCCAAGCGCGCCGTAAATGTGTATTGACTATAAATTGCACGGGCACAGGTGAACACTTGAATACATCGTGAATGCATATAGATGAATCAGAGTGTTATAATGCACAGGCCGGCAAGATTCTCGAGCGCGCCGTCATGTGTTCTGATAATAAATTGTGCGCACACGGGTGAACTCTTCAGTGCACCGTGAATGCGTATAGATAAATCAGTGCACAGAACGCGCCGTGAATGTGTACAAATATGATTGATGAACGTAACGGTGGGCACCCAACGCACCGTGAACGTACACAGATGAACAACAATGTATGTGTCACAAATCATAACACAGCTGTGTATACAGGTGAGCTTTCCCAAGCGCATCTTATTGTATACCAAAATGTTATAGCGTGTACATGTGAGCTTCTCTAAGCGCACGGTGGACGCATATAATTAAAAACCATATCGTGCATACAGGTGAGCTAATGGGCGCACCTTTAATGCAACAAACCTCAGTAGTGCGAAGCAGGGATGTTGAAGCTGTAAACTGACAACGTGGACGGCGGGGACCAGCCGGCCGTGTCACAATTGTCAAATGAGAAACCTCTAAGACCATGCCCATGCTCTAAGACAAGTGAGCATAATTGTCACGGGAGGTGATAACGTCAACGATCCATAAATAGCCTGTATTGACAGGTGCTCTAGTGAGTGATCTGTGACGCAGATGAACAGCTGATCATCTGATGTACGTCAGACGTATGTGTCATCCAGGACCTTGGACAGTTCCAGAGCGCTGTGCCTCGGGCACCGTCCGCATCTGAGAAATGACAGGCTTATGAATAAAGTGAATGGCCAGCCGTAAAAGCATGGTTCGCTGTTACCGCCGCCGTCCGCATCTGAGAGATGACAGGCTTGTGAATTAAATGAATGGTCGGTCTTAAAAGCGTGGTTCGCTGTTATCACGGCCACATAGATATAGGTAGGGGAGAGAGCCGCCGTGCCTCTGTAGTGAGGAGAAAAGTGTTCCACCCACGATTCGCGGGGGGTATTGACTTTCAAATGTCACTAGACAGTGGATCAGACTTTGCATAAGGACGCCTCGTGAAAGGGGTCCTAGCAGCTTGTGTCAATGTGTCATAAGGCACGTAATGTAGGTCGTGTCCCACGGATGCCATCTCCGCACGCCCATCGTAATGGGTTAATATTGGTAGTTTTAGCATGAGATGCGTATCACTCTGATTGAACATAGCTTATAAAGCGATGCAATGAGTTTATAAAGGAGATGACTCGTCAGCTTGTTCAGGGGGCGAGATCTCAGTCTGGTTCGGTAAATAATGAAACCACCGTAGATTGCCCGACCGCATTATCACAATAACACGGTCGAGAGTGCTGCAGTGCTAAATCATCCTCTTAATGTACCGTATTCACAGTACAAGGTGATTTATATGAGACAAACGGCGTTCCACGCGCCGAAGGCTGATTGCCGTCGTAAAGCGTGTTCAACCCACAGCAAATGCTGGGCTAGCTCGTAATGACAGCACTCCATGCAGCAGTGTGTAACTTAAGCAAGCTTCCCGGCCGTCAGCTCGGGGCGGGACCTTTGCTTAGTCAAACTGAAGTGGACTTATGAACAATGCCACGATATTCAGCTTTCTGAGGCTCGTTAGAGGGGTACGTGCGCCCGTCTTAAACGAGATGCCGCGCGCGTCTGACTGTGCGCGCGCTTTAAGCTTTGAAACTTATTGTGGCGGGTAGCAAGCTCACTTGAGGTTGATATTACCCTTAATATCTCCGAGTATTGGAGCGGAGGTGTGAGCGTCTTCGGATCCGCTAATATAAATCAGCTATATGGCCGAAAAACGTCATAAACCGCTTGGCTGTAAAGGGTTTGAGTGGCCGTCCGGAGAGGGCGCGATTCAAACGCTTGGAGCCATGCAAAAGTCTGAGGCTGTCCTTCCTCTAGGAAGAGAGAATAACAGCCGTAAGACCGTGCTCGTTTGCGCCATCAGCATCGTAGCGGAGAAACTGAGGTGGGCTGCGAGCGAATTTGGCAGAAAGGTGTTAGAGACACCGTACAGTCGTGGGGTGTCAATACACAGTATATGGCCAAACCGGGGTTTTTTCGGCTAGCGTCGATAGAATTATGGACAGCGGGCCGTGTGTGCGTATTACTGATTGCTTGTCAGTAAGGCGATAAAGTGTTTAGAGACACCGTACAACCGTGGGTGTCAATACACAGTATAGTAAGCACGGAAATTACTCTTTTTAGAGGAATTAAATACCGTTCGCCACTATAGTGAGGTCGCATAGCCGACAGTATTACACAGTATGTTTGGATAAACAGCACACAGAAACATTTCAGGGCAGTCCAGCCGAGGCGCGACATAACCCCTTTTTCCCAGACAGTTTCGTTCTCTGTTGATGCAGCTATGCTGCGGAGACCAGAGCTCAGCCGTTCAGGTGCACAAGCCTCAGTAGTGACGGTGACCGAACGGCTCACGGAGCAGGGTAGTATGTCTAGGTAGTTTAATGTCAGACTGAACCCATCGCAGAGAGGAAGTCTGCCGCGAGGCCCGCGGTTTTGCCGTTTATTAAAAGGGCAGAAAAACCGGGTATATATATATAAGAATGTACCAATATTCAGCGCACTGATATAGGACGGGACTGAATAAAGGGAGGTATTCGGGCCTCAGTATATTATAAACAAATTCGTTCTGCCTCTGATTCCGTCTAAACCAGAGAGAAATTACCAGGCAGATGAAAAATGAGCTATCTGAAGTGAGATCGGCTCAGGCCAGTAAAGCTCTATAATAAGTGTTTTAGCGCAGGGGTTTTCAAACTTTTTGTGTGTGTGGACCACTATTTGTAATCAAGAATTTTCGCGGACCACCTTATATTACTAATAATATTTTATAATAATAAAATATGTCCACACAAAGTCCTGAATTAATCTGCACATCTAAATAGTCTTACTAGGACTAAAACTATAACTGGTCATTACATCAGTACAACAGGTTTCTTAACCTTATATCATAATTATTTATATACATATTCTTAGTGTTGGGAAAGTTCACTTTCTACATGAACTAGTTTAGTTCACAGTTCACAAATTTTAAAATGAACTAGTTCAGTTCATAGTTCATATTTGAAAATGTTAAACTAGGTCACAGTTCCAAAAATGAACTAATTTATAGTTATTTTTTTCCCATATTATTTTTTTTAAATTATTGCCATTATAGCCCATATAGAACCACCACAGACAGCAATTATTTGATCAGTTTTAACACTGAAGCTAAATGCGTCAGATTCCATCTTTATGTCCAACTTTAAATCCTTATCCAACCAGGGTTTACATTAGCATTGACTGTCTTTTAATTTTAGTATTTGCTTACACATACCTTAAGAAGGCTAGTCGGGTGGGGGTCGCACCCCGGGTGAGCGCTGCGAGGCATTGCGTGTATGACAACTCGCAGGTATTGCACACCACACGTGCACGTTAAATAGCGTGAGCTTAGTCAAAGTCTATTTCAAGATCCGGAATATGCGTTAGCAGCCTATGTTAATCGTTAATGATTTAGGATAAATATGATGTTATTTAATGTTAAACTATTTGAGTTGCGCGGCAGGAATTTCAACAGCGTCTGTGTTGTTTTGATGACGTATGCAGCGTGACTGGTGAACACCGAGTGGTGGCGGTGTTGCCAGATTGGGTGTTTTTTCCGCTACACATTAACGCCTGTTTACAGTGTGTTTTATTCGGGTTTTACAGTGTTTTATCGGCCTGGAAGAATATACAAATCTGGCACCCTATTGAACCACGTTAAACAGAGAGCGTGCCGTTCACAGGCACCAGAATGAATGAGTTCACAGTAACGTTTATTAGGCAGCAGTACACGTTCGCCCAAAATATGAACGAGTTTGTATATTAAAATATACATATTCTTATTTTGCCTTTTCACGGACCACCTGCAGTACCCTCACGGACCACTAGTGGTCCGCGGACCACAGTTTGGGAATGGCCGTTTTAGCGCTCCAATAGAGGCGTGTCCGCCTTATCGAGCAGACGAATGAGATCGTGCCGCTCCAGGAGGGGAGGGGCATGAAGCTCTGTAATCGTTGAACACTGGACAGCTGCATTTAGAGGCAGCGAGCCGTAATACCGCGTGCTAGCTAAGCCGTTAAGAGACCTCACCACTGTGGGGAAAGGAGCGAGGGACTCCGCGAGCGTGGAGCACGAGTGGCTGTGCTATGACAGAGACAGGGGCAGACCGCCCGTGTTTGCTTGTCGTATGCATCTATCCAGGTCTACGGTTCCCCGCTTGTTCATCTCAACAAGAGAGGAACGGCAGAGGGGAGCAGCAACAGACAGAACAGCCATGCGTCGTGACGGTATCACCCGATGCACTCGGGGGATTAATATATGTGCCAGAGATCTCGCCACTGAATTTGAGAGGAGCGAAGGGACTCTGTAAGCATGAACGGTTGCGGTGTGACAGAACACAGGGGGGGTTAGTCCGTGTGTGCTTGTCTATGCATCCATCTAGTCTCATGGCTCGCCGTGTGTTCATCCCGGCGAGAGAGGAACAGCAGGGGGAGCACGAAACATGGATAAGACAACCAAAGCATAAGCGCGGTCCCGGCGTGGGAGGTGCCAGACCGGTAACGCTCTCGGAGGAAATTCATAGCAGAGAGGCTCACCGAGCCGCTGTGCTGGACGCTATTACAACAGCGCCTGCTCTTTTAGCTTATAGCTTTATATTAAAAATATTGATCTTACCGGGCGGCCGCAGGGGAGACCTCGTCAGGCGTGTCCGCTGCACAGGGCTCGTACCACGGCAAGCGAAGGCTATCTTCGGTTCTCGGCCGGAAAGCGGCAGGGGAAGACGCTAGACCTGGACTCTGCTATCTTCGGTTCTCAGCCGGAAAACGGCAGGAGAAGACGCTAGGCCTGGACTCCGCTGCAGGGCTTTTGTCAACGGCGAGGTAAGGCTTCTTCTTTTTCTTCGGAGCAGCGAGAGGTTCGCGCTGAAGGAGAAAATAATGAGCTCCTGACGATTGAACCGCGCTTATATAAGGACGCGTTCCTCCCGCGCGCGGGTTCAAACGTCATTGGTCTGTACTTTGTACAGACGTTAACCAATAGGCTTCAGTCACGGAGTAAACAGGAGTTTCCCCCATAGCGTCAGCTAACTGACGCAATGCGAAGTGAACCGTATTGAAAGGGAACTTACACAATTATTAGTGAATGAGACGCATTTCTTAAGTTTTTCTTAAGTTACCAACACCGGCCAATCAGAAAAGAGGACAATGAATATTATTTAGACGGGCCAAAACAACCTGTTCTTAGCAGACCTCCTGAAAGAGGAGCCGTAAAAATACACTGCAAATATTTATTCTTAAAGACATCATAACCTAAAATAAAACTCAAAATATGAGACCTTTAACATTAGGAATATTTAGCCCTGATGTCCCCAACATCCATATCAACATAAATTACAATGCATTTATGTGCTACTAGACATAAACTTCTGATAACAACAAGAAAACAATCTAGGAAAAGATTCAGTAAGTGTTTTGATCAAGAAAGTAAGATAAGCTTAATTTGATCAATTTTAAAGGCTGATCCATATCCCGAACACGTTTGAAACAGCACCAGAAGACAAATGGCCACCGAAATGAGAACGAATAAACCCAAAGGATAAAACAATGGCGCAAACATCTTTGTGAAATGCTTTGGCTAGTTTTCAACCCATTTCAGTCCACTGATAGGACCAAATCTGTGCCTGTCACTGCAAAGATTTCTGATAAACAGGCTTCTTCGAGCATTTCTTTTCAATGGGGCAGACTACTTTACTAAGCTAATACCATTATAATAGATTCCTTTTTGACAGACGGCATGTGAGTGCAATCTGCAACTAATATAGTTTCATTAGCCATTCAGAATGTCAATTATATTCTTGAAAGACAAACATCCAGTGACTCGTATAGCAAAGTCACTATAATCTCAATGGAATTCAAACTGGGACGGCAGCAATCGCGTTTTGAAAGGCAACACATCACTGTACAGCGCCTCTCCCTCTCTCTTTCTTTCTCGCTCGCTCGCTCTTCCAAGAGGCTCTCCGTGAAACAGCATTTCAAGATGAGACTGACTATATGGAACTAAAAACACATTTACATTTACACGTTCCTCAAATGCGTTTAATGCCAAAGTGACTTATAGTGCATTCAAGGTAATATAGTGCATGCAAGTGTATTCCCCACAGTAGGTCTTGATCCCAAAAACACAATTCTCTACCAAATGGAACAATATGTTTAATAAATTATCAGCATAACCTTGGTTGCATATTTTTTTCGTATCCGCAAGTTGTTTTCGGCGTGTGGTGGTCTCAATGGCCCCTGGTCACTACCCTTGGCTTAGGTTCGAATCAGTGAGCTCTACTAACAAGCATAAATGACCATTCACACACAACAGGAGTGTTCAACAGAGGTCAGGTATGTTATTATTTTATGTAAAGTACATTGATGTAGGAGGCTGTAAAAATGTAGAACGCTTTCCCCTAAACCAGTGTTCTTCATTGCGCGGCTTTGCAAGCTTTAGTTTGTGGCTTGCATGGCAGTAAATATTAAGGTGATATGATCACATGTCTTTTTTGCTCCGGATGCTAAGTTTGTTAGAAAACACATACCCATTATATCAAGATGCAAGCGATTTAGTGTTCAACTGCATGCAGTGCTTGCACAGCGCGATTGTCAAATGACATCAAACCGAGAGATCAGACTGCTTGTTATGCAGACATAATGCTCTCGCGGGACAGTACTGTCACTTGCCAATCGTTCTGTGGAGCGCCGCATAAAATTAGGAGAAAGGTGGCCCCCTAGTGGTTCGGGAGGTAATGCATACGCACATTATAAGTGCTTAGTACTAAAGGGACAATAAGTAGGATTTACCCCCATCTAGTGGTGAAATTGTATTTTGCATTCAAAACGAATATTGCTCTCTAGCGCCTCGCTTTTCCAAATGCATGTTGCAACTACGGCAGCCGTTATGTAATCACTGATCTCCTTGTCCGTTTCAGCTGCTTCACGTGTTCTGAATGAAAACGCATTGTGGAAACGTGTTGGTAGGCTGGTGCTTTTTGTCCCTCTCTGCTATTATAGTTTATCAGTATGGCGGAATGACATGGAAGCCTCTTTGGAGTTACCCGTTTAATCTAAGTAAAGAGAAGTAATTTTTAAGCTTACAAAGAAGAGTCAGATCACTGGCAGAGGTCATTTGACACCAACGAGGAGGACATATTTATGAATAAAGACATTGATTTTGATTAATAAAATACTTAAAACCCTACTTATTGTCCCTTTAAGGAAATCCTGTTTTTTGTAATTAGGGAAAATCATCTTGTCCCAGTTACAAATGTGACTGGTAAATGATAAAGAAAGATTCACCATTTGTATTTAATTGCATTGCATATTGTCACTGTAAAAAATATGCATCATGAAGTTTAAACAACTTAGTTTTGGAAATCAATTCAAAATAACTATTTTAAGTTTTTGCTTAAAAAAAGGTTGACATAACATAAAATCAAGTTTTTGCATTTTTGCCTAATATCTGTCTGTACTGTGTGTAATTATTATGTATGTTTAAACACACACATATGCATATATACTGTACATTTCAGAACATTTATATATATATATAATCATCGCGCTGTCACTCTCCTGCTGCGCTGTACTGCGAGCTTCAGCTCATGCCGAGCAAGGAGACGCGCGTCCCCTGCGCAACATTCAATACAACATACAGTAAGTGCTGCATATTGTTGCGTAAACGTCATCTTAAGTTTTTTAAGGCGGAGTAATAAATAGTGTATTTGCATTTTGGGCGGGGGTAAAAGATCAGATTCATATTCATTTTGCCAAGACGCATTTATGTGGCCAAATGTAAATGGAACAGTTTTAACAAATCAGATAGCTATCCGATCAGAGAAAACACATGAAGTGACCAGGTGTAAAAAGGCCCTATATGTATATGTATATGTATATGTATGTATATATATGTATGTATATATATATATATATATATATATATATATATATGTATATATGTATATGTATGTATATATATGTATGTATATATATATGTATGTATATGTATGTATATGTATATATGTATATGTATGTATATATATGTATGTATATGTATGTGTATGTGTATATATATATATATATATATATATATATATATATATATATATATATATATATATATATATATGTATATATACATATACATACATAAATCACTTTTATTTTGTATGCGATCAATCGCGATTAATCTTTTCCCAGCACTAAAAAAATTTACTTGCAAAACCAAGCTGTTTAAATTCATGCATTTTTTACAGTGTACTGTATATATGATGAAAAAATTACATTCATTATTAATACAGTATTTATAGTTTGTGTGGGTTTGACAAGAAAATGTCAATGTCAAATGTTCATGTTAAAGGCATTCCATGCAGTTTGACGTTTTTGTCAAACAGCGACCCCTAGAGTCACTGGGGAAAATTTGCAACTGTCGTAATTTCGCACCCCCACTCTGTATGTACCTGTAAGGATAGTGTTGGGCGTGAATATGCAGAGATGGACTCCGAAGATAATGACCAGGGAATGTTTCACAATTTCATACAAATATTAGGCTACTGCATGTCTACTAAACTACAGATGATGGTAATAGGATAATAAGAAGTTTATGCCAAGTGTAGAGTAGGCATATAATAATAAAGTAGCCTACCGCGTTTGCTGGCTTATTACGTTTTTACAAGATTGCAGCTTAATCACAAGTAAACAGTCTATAGTCTAACGTTATGTCTACTGTATAATTTCATTTGTTATTTAATTGTAAACATTACAAAATCCATTGACAAAGTTAATTGTAATGTATACGTTGCATTATTTCATAACATTGGCCATTATTCGTTGGCCATAAGAAATCGAAATTAGACAAATGACTACGTACACATCACAACACAACACTTGAGTTTAGATGGCAAAAAAAACATGTAAGAGAAACGAGTGTTTGTTAGCAAGTCTGCTAAATGCTCTTATGATCGTAAGCTAGCTAGACCCATGTTAAAGTTATTTTACTGGTCTAATTATCAACACTGGATGAATGAACAGCAAAAAATACGCAAGCAAGCGCAACCACATACAACATAGACCGCAAACAAATTTACAAATAAGAGATTTACTTACTTGTCCATCAACAAGATCGCCAGATCCGCATCTCTCTTGCATCCAGTGCTGTCTATTAGCTCACGCCAACGAGTAAAAACCTGACCGCGTGGGACTCTTGTCCGGTTCCTAACTCGGTCAGATTCTCTTTTTCGCTTTCTACTCTCTTCCGAACGGGTTTTCTTAGCTGTTTCCCTCATCGAGCATCACGTCTCAAATGCGCGCGTGCAGTTGTTGTTACAGGCTTGTTTGACTTCATGCAGCGCTGCAGGACCGACAGCCGGATGACGTCAAAGTGCCGTCTCGGATCATTCTCGCGGTACTTTTACGTCATCCGACTGCCGGTTCTTGCAGCGCTGCACGAAGTCGAACAAGCCTAACGTGTGTGACGTCGTTGCCGTAAAGCAAGTCGTGATTCTCGCGAGATTTGTCAGGGGCGGTTTTCTCAAGCTTGCATTGCTGGTTTTGCTAGCGGCGTCCTCCCCGAGCTTCAACAGGAGGATGATTCGCCATACTATGACTTCGTTTACCATCGAAATGACTTTGAAGCTGTTATATTAAGGTAAATTAACTGCATAGTGTGTCTTTAAATGGTTTAGAAATTGCACAATTTTGGACTTTGTGTCATAATGGATTAGGCTATAGAAACTTGTCAGAAGTTGCAGAGAGCAGATCTAATGTTGCATTAAAGATCTTAAAGAATTGCAATGTAAATATTGTCAACAGTCCAGAAGCAGACGACACAATTCAAATCAGCTATATTGATCCTGAAATCATTTGCTTTACTGTACTGCAAAAATCTATGAGAAAAAAAATGGACAATAAATGTACAGTATAGACCACAGTATTGGAAACTCATTTTAGAAGACTCATTCATGTTGACATCAAATCAACAACAGGAAACTTTAACAAGAAAAGTTGTTGTGTATTAAATGGCAGGATTAGAGGATAATTTAACAGAGTGTTTTATGATAACATTACATAAACAAAATCTTTAGATATTACTTTTCTAGTTTTTGACTGTCTGCCATTAATAGTTATAACAGTTGTTCGACTAAGCAGTCATTACAGTGAATTAAATGATTGCTTTTTAGTTTTGTTATGTAATTGGACTGACCTTAAAAAACAACTGTATGATTATATAATCACATAATAATATCACTCCTAAAAGAGTGAATTGTGCAATTTCACTTAATTATAGTTGCTTTGTTGCATCAGCAGCTGTGCAAAGCTAACTAAATGAAATAATAATCTAGACCCGGGTATCAAAATACTACTTACAAAACAGATTTTATAAAGTAATTAAATGTCAACTAAGTGTGCTGTTGTGCTCCAATTATATTCTAAACCAAACACTACAAAATAATAAATAATATCTGCTCACTAAATTCTGCTTTTTAAAACATTTTCACTAGATTTCAAACAAACTGGATCATATCTCCGAGAAGCAAAACTTGATGTTAAAGAATAGCCTACAGCTTAAAACACACAGATTCCTTTATTACTGTATTTCTTGCTTCAAGTAGAACCCTTAATTTTGTAAGGTGTGAATTCAAAAATAAATAAATTAATAAGTATGTTTTATCTTATAGTTAGATTAGATTAGATTCAACTTTATTGTCATTACACAAGTACAAGTACAAGGCGCACAAGCATTTAAAAAAATGCAGGATATCAGCATTTGCATAGGTGCAGGATTATGTAATACTACGGAAAAATTTACTGTGGGTGTGTACTATGAACATAATATACAGAAATGTACAAATGGATATGTACATAATAAATGAAACTATACAGAACAGTAGTGCAATGAATATTTAAGGAGTGCATGAATGAATTATGGACTGTAGCTAGTTAGTTAACAGTGCAGTGGAAAAAGTTATTGTAATATTCATAGACCCTTACTGTTTGTACACAATGATGACATGGCAACGTATGCGTGCGCAGTTTGGCAATGGAAGTATGGCAAGAATCAGCAGTGAAGCAACACAGACAGAAAAAGTTATTTTAAAAAGTTGACTTTATCAACTTTTTCAACACAGCTACCAGATCCGTGCACTATAGTGAAGTGGAGAAGACGTTAGCAGATGCCCAAATATGAAGTGTCCAGATACATATATACGTATATTAATATATTATATTAGTGCAACCAAACGCAACAACCAGCCATTTTGAAGCTGGGAAACCGTTTTAATAAACATTTTGAGTTGCTAACACTAGAACCACTGGGGAACAACGCTCAAACTTATTTTTCGATGTGAGAGATGTCCTCAGGGAAACATATTGTGTTGACCCAAGGACAACATTTTACTAGATAAAACCTAAACCCACCCCAAACCCCAACCCTAACCATAACCAAACCTTAAAAATCAAAAGGTCATAGTGAAAAACAATGGTCTAGAAACAGCTAATCCTGGTTGTAAGCTTAAACTTAAAACAAACTGTAAACTTATTTCTGAAATCTGATTGGTTGATTGAAATGTTGTCCCATCAGATAAGTCCATATTTTGCCAAGTGGTTGATGTCCGGAGTGATTTGCACAACTCTGACCGAACTCTCTGCTCCTCACCAGGGGACTTCTCGGGTGCTGCAAGCAAATCACTCCGCCCAAGTATCAGTGCTTCACCTTGTGAGAATATAGTTCCAAGTATGTATACTGTTAAAAGATCGCTGTGTCTCATATCACCTTGTTATTTTACACACTGTGACTATACAAATCAAAACATATAAATAGGAAAATCTTTGTGTAATTTTCTCACTTATTGGGAGCAGTATGCTAGCTGGAGCCATTCACTTCCAGTCTTTGTGCTAAGCTAAGCTAACGGGGGCTGCGTCAGACAGAATTACAGCACACACGGAGATGAGAAAGGTATGTATGGACTTATCTAACTCTGGGGGATACAGTGAATAAGCTTAATTCCCAAAATGTGGGCATGTTCCTTTAAGTATAGTATTTTGACATGTTTGTTGCATGTTGTTAAGGTATTTAAAATTATTTGACAGTATTAACACTGTCAAATAAATGACAGTTTAATTTAATGTTAACGCATAAAGCTAGGTAGTTTTTTAAGTTTGACAATTATTCTGCTATGTCATGTTTATGACAGATTTATGATGTATTGGTTTATGTCAAGTTATCACAAAATAAGACAATTCAAACAATGTCATCTTTGCATTAAAAATGACATAATTGAACAAATGACATTTGCCATAATTGTGCATAAAATCTCCTTTATGTTCATGACACGTGTCATGTCATTATTATGAAGCTGTCATGTCAGTCTTATGAACACTCCTTCAAGTAAAGTGTTACCAGAAAAGTCACAATAATCACGAAGCTGCTGTCTGTCCATCCTGATGGATGACAAATTTGAGCAGAATCACGAAAACAAAAACAGAATACCCTCTGACCAATCAAAGGAGAGTTTACTCGCATGTGACTTGTATTACAGTTTTTTTCGATTGCTAAACGTCAGTGGGCACAACTGGAGCTACATATGCAAAACTCTAACTACAACCTGTAATACCAAAAGTCACCTGAGCACAACTCTTAACACATGACTCAAAACAGCTCAGTGCAGCCAAACACTAAACACAACCCTCACTGAGATAACACACACTGTCACTCAGAAGAACACACTGAGAGGAAAAACATTAACATCAAACACCAATACAGAAATTACTAACTTTTTATCTTTACAGTTTCAACAATTTCAGTGACTTCATACAAAGTAATATTTCTTCAAAGAATGATTTATTTATTGATTGATTTATCACATGATTTATAGAATTTTTAGACCAGAAAAATTCTTTAAGGTAAATGAAAATTTGCAGTTTGCTTCATTAGTCTGATGTAGTTTATGGAATTATAGTAATGAGGGAAAAAGGTAACTAAAAGTACATACTGTAATTCAAACAAATAATTGAGGAGCTAATCCTGCCTCTCTCTAGCATCAGGCCACTACCTGCCACCCTTCTCCCTCCACGAACCCATCTTCCTTGTTCCATTTCCAAAATTAGTCTTTCTAAGCTCTACCTATCATATTTATATAAAAAGTAATATTATATATATATATGAAATAAATAAATATATATATATATGACATTGGAATTTATATTTATATGAAAGTGCAGTTAGCAGTGTTTGAAAGGCACAAGGCTGAAATCAATTCTGTTTTGAATGTGTGGTTCACAGTTTTAACAGCGGTGTGTTAGCATTTGAACAAAGTGCTGTAAATCCACAGTGTTGTGCGGGTTGTGGTTAAAGTCATGGGATAAGTGTGTTAAGTTTTGAAAACTGTGTTTAACCAATGAGAAACGAACTAGAGTTTGGTCTACATGAACTGCTGCTGTGCAGAGTGTAGTTAGAGTTTTGCACATGTGACTCCAGTTGTGCTCACTGTCGTTTAGCAATCGAAAAAAACTGTAACAAAGTTTGGACCGTTTGGTGTAAAACTTTATATTTGTACCTCAATGGTACATATTGCTACCAAATGTATATCAGTGGTTCTCAGTAAAGAGGATCAAAGTCAGATGAGGAGGTGAATAATGTTCTTCACAAAAAGTGATTTCAGTCTGATTTCCATCAGTTTAAGCCATAATGTAATGTGCAAATACTTGGTAAGCAAGTGCTGACTGAAGCCTCTTTTGTTTGTGATGTGCCACTTTAGATGTGCTTTCAGTTTTAAAAGGCA
This sequence comes from Paramisgurnus dabryanus, assembly GCF_030506205.2. NCBI lineage: Eukaryota > Metazoa > Chordata > Actinopteri > Cypriniformes > Cobitidae > Paramisgurnus > Paramisgurnus dabryanus. The sequence goes on along the minus strand of NC_133342.1, from coordinate 12,894,706 downwards.
CAGTTTTTCTTTCAGTCAGTGATAAAGCCGTGAATGAGCTGGCTGAGACCCAGGTCATTTCATTTAGATTATCCTGTCTCATCCCTACACTGCAGTCCTCCGATCAAATATTACAGCCTGACCTTTTACTGCTCTCACAGCCAAGGTCAAGAGATGAGCGGCTGTGGACTTCACATAGCTCTGAAACTCAAAAAGAATTTAATATATAAAGAATAAATCCACTTTATACTGTATATCTGACTCTTCCACTGATTTTGCCTCCTACTTTTCATGAATTTGGAAGAGATATTCATGTTGCTTTCAAATGCAAAAAAATGCATAATATCAAAAGTGTTAAAAAGAAAAACCGCTTGGGGCCAGATTTTCCTTTTAGCAAGAGTTTCTAACAAGTGACTTGAATTTATAATAAACCCCCATATGTGTTCACAAAATCAATGCATGTTGTTTGGTATGCAATTTTTATGTTCAGCAAACAAGCGTAATTAATTTGTCTATAAAATATTACAGAAATGCAAGACCACAGGGAGCTCGAGCAAGCAGCAAGTAGCTCATGAATAACTACATGCAATCAATAAGATTAATACAGTATCCCAGCATCCGTACATTGAGTATATGATGAAACTCAATCCCTGTGGAGGAACGAAATTGTCATAAAGCATACGCTGAATGCCTTCAAATGAGGGATGTAAAGGATATGTGAAGGTCAAGAAACAAAACCAGCCCACTTTAGAAGCTTTGTAACCTTGAAGGAAATGAAAAATAACAGGGGTATTGGTTCACCTTGAGGGATTTTTGATGACATTGAGTCAGGACTCATCACCTAATCATTCACAAAGACGTTCGGTATGTCATTTCTAGGCCAGTGTGATCTCACAAGACCCTGTTGAGTCACCGCTGTTCTCCTACTCTGTAATTCTCACATCTGAAGGTTAAGGGTGGAGGAAAAGAGTCAGTCATTCCCTTCTTAAAGCTTAACTATTTGGAAATATAAAATGAAGAAAACTAACAGCTTGCTCTTAGTAGTGATGTTGTAAATTTAGCTGTGAACAGCTGAACGCTAATATGGATTTTGGCTTGGATCTGATTTCAGTTTACACATCCAAAAAATAACCTCAGAGAATTACTTTCACCATTTGGAGACTTCTTTAACGCTTACTTCTTTATTTCAAAAGGCTCATCCTTTTTAGATTTTGCTCTAAACACGAGTTAAACTTGGATTTTGAAGATTGGTGAACTCTTGGTTGTTCTTGTGCCCTAGAAGTTTGAAATGCACGGTTGTAGTTAAATATCTAATCTCTATGAAGTTCATTACTGTCTACAGCACGTGTCAAATACAAGGCCAGATGGAATTTGTATCCATCCGGCACCCAATCGAAAATTAGAAAAATGTTTTTGTGTTACTGGCACAAATTTCCGCTGTTTTTTGTGCCTCTGGAGCATGAATGTCTTTTTCGTGCTCCCCAGCAAGAATTTCCATCAATGGTTTTTTGTGTCTGTGCCACGACTTTCTTTATGGTGTCACTTTATATTTTGTTTTCTCATCGTATTGTTCTATTTTTTTTACCATTGTCGCTTGGGGTTTGGGTTCGAATCGCTTTCTGTGACTTCTTAACCCAAACCCCACCTCCAGCGGCAGCTCGTGACTGCTCAACCAAGGGGCGCCAATTCAAAATGAGTGTTCGGAGTATCATGTGTGTGGTTCCTTTTTTCAAAATGTGTGTTCTGTGCCTCGAGAAATCCTGTGTGCATCACGTGTTTGGTCAAAATAAGTGCCTGCTACACACGCGTCAAAATCTTTGTTTATGATAAAAAGACGCTCACGTTTACAAAATACACGCAAGACACTCCCTTAACATTAAACTTTGATTATGCATGAGATTATGCGAGTATATGGCAAACGTGAACGCGTCTGCAGCAGGCACTTATTTTGACAAAACACGTGATGCACATACAGTAGGATCACTTGAGGCGCAGAACACTTATTTTGATATAAGGAACCAAACGCATCATGGGCTACATACACGTTGTGACGAACTTCGTATCGAACACCCTTGATAAAAGAAATCACCGGCCGCCACTGCCCATGCAGGCGAGAATAGTTTTAAAAGCGGACAAAAAACATGTAGAAACCAATGCATAAAATTACATCATAACGGAAACCCCGAATTTAAGCCTAACCCCAAGCTACAATGATTTAAAAATAGGAAAAACTATGAGAAAAAATATAAAGTGACACGATAGTCATGGCACAGACACAAAAAAACATTGATAGAAATTCTTGCTGGGAAGCACGAAAAAGACATCCGTGCTCCATGCACTCTAAAAAATATTGGGTTGTTTTTAACCCAGGGCTGGGTAACTATAGGACAGAACACATTTCTGGGTTAAAATGACCCAAATAATGGGTTGTTTTAACCCAACTGCTGGGTTATTGTTAATCAACCATGTTTCGTAACAATAACAAGACTTGCCGTGAGATAGAGTAGGCGATATTATATACGTTTTTATTTGCAAGCACTGCGGACGTGCTGCGCTCTAAACATCTTGCACGGGACAGCTGTAGTCCAGCGCACTGTCAGGATTCTTGCATTTATGACAGCACTGTAAAAAATTCTTTGTTGCCTTACATTTTTTGTTCAATTAACTCAGATTTACAAGTAATTTTAACTTACTATTATTATTTTGACTAGACATGAGTTGTTATAACTATATTAAATATAGTTGAAATAAGTAAACTTCATTTTATTAGTTGTAACAACTAATCTCTTCGCAAGATCAATAATAGTAAGTTAAAATGACTTGCAAATCCAAGTTGATTAAACATATCATCACTTCTTCTGGCAGCAGTTTTTGAATCAGTGTACACCAGGGGTGCGTTTCCCAAACAACGACGTAACTCGTTGCTGAACGACCAAATGACGATGCATCGTTGGAGAAACGAACTACCTTGTCACGACTGTTTCCTGAAAGCATAGTAACTTTGTCGCACATTCGTCGTTTGAACGATGTTGGTTTAACAACATAGTTGATGATGTCACGTGGGAGGTGAAGTACTAATTAATCTGTGCAAATCGATTTGATGTCAGCTTATTGCTGTAAATAACATATATTGCATCGGAAGACTGATTTTGTTATCATGATTTAGTTATCTGTGGTTTGTTTTCAAGATATTTAATTCACGCGCAAGTTCCCTCTTACGTCACTCCTCCCAGGGATTCCCCAGGGTCTTAAAGCTCGTAGCTCTGCGCACATGCGCAGTTTTCAAATGCAGCGCTTTCATTCTGTTTACAAATTTAAAGACGTGAAATAAAATTTTAATATATTTAGAATGATGGATATAGACTGTACTACATGTTTTGTGCTTATTTTGTTCAAAAGCATGATCAACGTAAGTCTACATATGATGATAACAAGGAACGATGCTTCTAACGACAGGTCAAGAGCTGTCGTTCCAACGACACAAGTTAGCGATGCAGTTTGCGAATGTTCGTTTGAACGATGGTTTCGGGAAACACCAAATCGTTGAACGATGTTAGTAACAATGGAACTTACGATGTTCGTTGGCTAACGATTGTTTTGGGAAACGCACCTCAGATCTGATATTGTCATCACTTTTGCATCTTTTCTTAAATAAATTGATTGTTTGACCTTGACCTGTACACTTGGAATAAAAAGTTCTGACTGCTTTGTATGCTGTTTTTATATTATATAATAAATAAATGGGTACCTTATTTGCCCTAAATTCCTGAATATTGTAATGTATAATAATAATACTATAAAATGTATTGTAATGTATAATAATAATACAATCAAATACATGAAAATCTTATCCCAGTACTGTACATCTCATCATAACAAATTACACCCCAAAATATCCTTTTATACCCTAATATATTAAGTTTCATCTGCTGCCAGTAGAGGTGCTAATTTAGTAAATGCATCTTTTGGTCGTATTTGGTGAAATGGAGAAACGACCAAAGCAATCGTATGGGTTGGAGAATAGGTTGGTCAGCAGATGACTGGTATGTTTATCATTAATTGTCACAAGGGTATGCCTGTGGGTATAAATGGCCTTGGTACACCCGACAGCTTGTGAGGGGAAATGAAAATGATCTAGTAGCATCGGGTGTAAAAAAAAATCTGTCAAATTTTTATCAAAAGAGAAAAGACTGATTAATCAGTCAAGTCAAGATATTTAATTAACAATAAAATGATTTCGACATAAAAGCCATTTTAGAGATGAACATAAATGATAATTAATAATTAATTAATACAGAACAAACCTAGTCTGTAGCATTTTCTTTCCTTTGCTTATTGACTGTTGCTTTCAAAATGTTTATTTGCAAGGAAAAGTGAATTAATTGTTTTATTTATTACTGTGTTCATGTTCAATTTAAGAGGACTTGTTTAAGTAGGTAAATTCAGTTCTTTATTTAGTAGCAGTTTGTGGCTTAATTGTATTTTAGTGTGTATGGTTAATGTCAGAATGATAAAGTTTGGACCTCATAATGGGACATATTTTTACGATTCGTCCCTTAGCCTTAATGGTCCAAAACTTATATGAATATTTAAAATATAAAGGTTTCTGATTATTGGGGGGAGGACATGTCCCTCTCTGTTCTCTGTCTATTGTGGTTACATCATTGGTCTACAGGGAAACAATGTTTGATGTAATGAAAGTTCTCTAAGAACGAGTACGTTCAATAAATTGATACAGAATGTGTGTAATGGGTCAAACAAGATTGGACTGAAACGTAAACAAAAGGATTGACAAACAAACCTTTTGAACCAAAGGTGAGAACATCCGATTGATCCAGCCCTGGATGCAAAGATAAGATACACATTGCACTGAGCTCCAGATCCGTCTTTTATTTTCCAACCTTAAAAACAATTTGAAATACAGTGTCATTTCATATATACTGAATTACAACACCCAAACGTTGGGACTTTGTGAATATCAAAATAAATGCATCAATGTTTTGTCAATCATTATACATATCAGGTCTTTAGCAACCTAATATTTTACAAAATGTTAAAATAAGACATATGTTTGATATTTTGACATTACATGTTTCAAAATATGTGAAAAATATACAATGTTAAAATTATGCTTTTTTAAAGGCGGTGTGTGTGACAAGTTTAGCGGCATCTAGTGGTGAGATTGCGAATTGCAACCAACAGCTCACCCCTCAATTTTAAAACGCATACGATAGCCACCACAACAAACATGACGTCGTCTGAGACAACGTGGTGCCGAAACGCTCTATATACAGTAGCAGTTTGTCCATTTAGGGCTAATGTAGAAACATGACGCGACTTCCATAACTGCACCGTGTATAGAGATAAAAACGGCTCATTCTAAGGTAATAAAAACAATACAGTTCATTATGTAATGTCTTAATACACCACTATTAATATAGTTATGTTTATTATATTGCATTTCTATCAAGAGGTCATTCTAAAAGTTACACAGTGCAAATGCAGTCCATTTATAGGAATCATATACATTTTACAATAAATTAAACAGAAAACAAAAATGTTGGTCCATATTTGACCAAACTATGGGTAACAAACCAACAACCAAGTATTCCAAGAAGTCCAACTTCGAGAAATGAATGAGGGGGTAGTAGTTAAAGACATAAGAGGTATGCATTTAAGGGTTAATCTATTTAATATGTACTTATAGTAAGATGTCCCCTGCAGAGGCACTTTAGGTTTTAGTCTATGTTAATCCCTATACCTACAATTCTGCCGAATCAACTTTGTTCCATTAACTCAACTGCCCAATCATGCTTGTTATTGTATATGACAGTAGATTAGTCCACATATTTGTTGTCCTATTAAGCCCACGCATGACACGTGTCTGCGCAATTGCGTGAAATCTCAAAATGCATAAATTAATTAATTTATCTAATTTGTAAACTGCACAAACCAGATGCTCATTTGGGACTCACCCAACTGTCTTTTTATTTAGTGTTATAGAGATACACATTTTAATGGACCAATTAACACATACTGACTGCAAAACTGCAGAGAAGTAAACACCGTTCTGAGCCGAAGACAAAAATTATTTAAGCTTGAAAAATCAAGCGCTCTTGGGTCAATGCTGCCCATCTGGTCTTGAAAAGACTACAGACTACATGACACGTTTTGCATGTAAACCACGCGTCTCCTAATTTTGGTAGGCGGGCTGCACAATGCAGAAAGAATAGGAACAGAGGGACAGCATTGATTGTTCGGGTCCTGTGAGATTCAGATAACGGCTGTCGACTAAAACAGTGCCTGTGCTCGGCACAATGGTTCAGACAAGTCTGGCAAATGGGAAAAGCAGCAGTTGTTTGCTATATTTCTCTAGGGTTGAATGATGCATGCACATATACGATTGGGCCTGCACCACCTGATGATTCCTAGTACAAAATGGATTTTGGGTCATTATCTAGGGTTTTCAGGGAAGAATCATATTCAAAATCCTGCTGAACAAACAAGCCTATAGCAAGGTTTTCCATTCACAAACAAAATCAAGTTATTTACACAAATAAATCAGCATTCTACTGCTAGGAAATGACATATACGAAACAAAATTAGTCTCTCTCTGAATGCACATATTATACACTCTAAAAACAAACGGTGCTATATAGCACCAACAGTGGTTCTTTGCTCGTAATCATAGAAGAATCGTTTTTAGTGCCATATAGCACCTGTGAAGCACCTGTGTAGAACCACATAGTGCTATGTAGAATATGTTGTGGTGCTAAAGTGGTGCTATATGGCCCCCATATGGTTCTTCACTGGGGCTTCTCCAGTGCTATATGGCACTAAAAATGGTTCTTCTATGATTACGAGCAAAGAACCACTTTTGGTGCTATATAGCACCGCTTTTTTAGAGTGTACTTGCATTGCCCAAACCAACACTAAAACAATGAAAGACATTGGGGGTTCAAACAACATGAGGGTGAGTAAATAAGAATAAAGTTTGACATTTTTAGTAAACTATCTCTTTAAAGGGACACTCCACATTTTTTGAAAATATTCTCATTTTCCAGCTCCCCTAGTGTTAAACATTTGATTTTTACCATTTTGACTCCATTCAGCTGATCTCCGGGTCTGGCGCTATCCACTTTTAGCATAGCTTAGCATAATCAAAAGTGCTAAAAATAACCAAAGAGTTTTTATATTTTTCCTATTTAAAACTTGACTCTTTTGTAGTTACATCGTGTACTAAGACTGACTGAAAATCAAAAGTTGTGATTTTTAAGGTGATATGGCTAGGAACTATACTCTCATTCTGGTGTAATAATCAAGATCTTTGCTGATGTAACATGGCTGCAGCAAGCGTAGTGATATTACGCACTGCCGAAAATAGCCCCCTTGGTTACTTTCAATAGCGTAATATCATTGCGCCTCCTCCAGCCATGTTACGGCAGAAAAGTCCTTGATTATTACGCCAGAATGAGAGTATAGTTCCTAGCCATATCTGCCTAGAAATTTGCAACTTTTAATTTTCCGTTGGTCTTTAACTACAGAAGAGTCCAGTTTTAAATAGGAAAAATATCGAAACTCTTTGGTTAATTTTTAGCACAATGCTAATGGTCTAATCAGATTCAATGGATTATGCTAAGCTATGCTAAAAGTGCTAGCGCCAGACCCGGAGATCAGCTGAATGGATTCCAAAGCGGTAAAAATCAAATGTTTAACTCTAAGGGAGCTGGAAAATTAGCATTTTTCAAAAGAAATTAAGAGTCCCTTTAAAGCAAAATGAACTAACAAGAACAATTAACTTGGCATTAAAGTTCCTGTGACCAGGAACTCACGATCGACTTTACTCTTTATTGTGATGTATTTCCAAGTGAAAGTGAGGGAAAAAGCATGTACTGTGAATTGATTGAATGAAAAAAGTAGGCATGACATTCAGAACTGGAACTAGCAGCAAACTATAAAAAAAAAGAGGGGCGGTGTTAACGAATGCTCCCGCCCAAGCCGTCTTGCTGACTTCATCAAAAAAGGATCGCCATAAGAGGATTTAAATTTAAATTAATGAGGGCACATGAACTTTTTTAAACTAATAATGAGCCACACAATTGTGTACAAATTGTGTATAATAAACTGTGCATTGTTTATTAAAAAATAAGAATTGACTTCATGGGGACTTTAACTAACATTAAACAAGATTAATAAAAGCTGGACAACTGTACTGCTTATTGTTAGTTCATGTTATCTGATGCATTTACTAATGTTAACAAATACAACCTTATTGTGTAGTGATAATGATGTTCCAAATGCTTGTAACATGAAAGCCATGTTTACACAAATGCAACTAGATCTTGAATTACTATTAAGCTATAAAACACAGAGATATGGCTTTACCTTCTCGTTTTATAAGTCCACCGGTGTTAGTGTGGACCATTCAAAGTGAAACATAGGCAACCAGCAGATTCACGACACCCATAAGAATTTGTTTGGGAAGTGAGCATGGATTAAACTCTCGACTTTCCCAGCTAACAAACTCTCATCTCCATATCTCACAGCAGGGCTGTTTTTAGCTCCCTGTTTGTTTGTCTGTGCTTGGCTGCTCGGCTCATCTGCATAGGCGTCCTGAAGGGAACTTCACGCGCTTGTAGCACAGAGTCAAACTTTCTCGCCTCCTTCCAAATGAGATCTGTGCACTTATTAAACATTTATTAATGCAATTCTAACTAATGAATCTGAGTCAACAATGAATTATGTATCGTTTTCTAATTATTTACTGTTTCCATAATTACAGAATCACACATTGAGACAAATCATCAGATTACAAGTGTTTTCATCTTGCTGTTTATGAAGACACCCACACCCCCAGAACAAACAGCGATGAGTATCAGAAGCATCGCACCTGAGTCTCAGTTACCATGAGAGTTTTTATTAGAGCGGTAATTTGATACAAACAATCGACCAATATGAGGACAATTGACCTCGCAGGGCTTAAATTCTTGCCTCAGATGAAGATTCTGAGACTTGCTTATGAGATATTTAAAGTTTTTTTATTAATAATGTGATTCTCACAGCAACCCACTGTATATGGATGGACAGCAAAACTGTGTGCTATTAATTTACGATATTTTTCGGTATTGATTGTAACATTGACATTATGCTGTAAAATTTTTGCAAATCTTGGGAGGGCAGGTGATGGATGTTTTTCAGTATCCCATAGGCTTTTTTTATTGCTACCTGGTATGTATTGTTATTATTGCGTTGTTTGTGGAACTGAAGACTCGTTACATCGTGTTTAGGTGTAAGGAACTTGTGTGTTTTGTTGTCATTGTAGACTGGACGAACGAATTTGTACAGTCTGTGGCGTTTTCTTAATCCGAAGGCTGCAGTCTCCAAAGGTCCCAGTTGTAGGCTGCATACGTCATAAAGACTGTCTTATTTCAGAATATTGACATTTCTAAAGTTGACTATTATACTTTGGTAATAGTAAGGTAAATTGTTGTAACATGCTTATGACTTGCGAATGTAGTGCTCGGTTAGATTATATAAATCAGGCTTATTTACGTATGTAGTCTGCATATGTGACCTTGTTTGAAATCGTATTGATGGCTCAATCGTATTGAAAAGCCTTATTCAATACGATAGAGGACGATCGGATGCAAATTTGTATCGTATTGAAGGTGGTGGTGTATCCAATCCGCAGGAGAAAAGTATGTATCTAAATGCGTGAATCGTAGTATTTTCTCAATTGGACACAAAAATACATTGTGCACAACTGCACATGCTCAGAACATTTGTGCTCAAGGTCACGTCTTATATTAAACTCTTATATCACATGATTCTCGTCACAGAAACGCGCAATAGAAGGGCAGTGGCATCACACATTATTAAGGTTTATTACACGGCTCTCTGGAATGCTTGATTCTGATTGGTCAGTTGAGACATTTGCAGGTTCGTTCTTTTCAAATAATAACCGCTCCAAAGTAATAACGCATAGCCGGTACTACTTGTACGATTAAAATCGCTCCGCGCCAATAAAGATTACTGTGTTTGGCGCCATCTTGTGACAAACACTGGACAACCACAATTAAGAATGGATTTTGACATTAATTTTAACATGTACGGAAAAAAACAAAACATTTAAACAGTGGATAGAAGAACGAACAACGACAAGACACAGAGATCTTACTGAGACTAAACTTGACAAAACAGAGCATGACAGCTACGAAGCCAACACACAAAAAAATACAGAATGGGCATTAAAACTTCTCAAAGACTGGCTAAAAGAGAAAAAAATGGAGACAGACAAGTATGAAGCAGAGGATCTTAATAAGGTATTACCATCATTTTAAGCATCTGTGCAAAGTTTCGCGAAGGATAAAAATGTTAATTTAAAACAAATATGACAATAAAATGTTTCAAATTCATATTCATGTCCAGTTTTTTTCTTATGTGGCAAGTAGCTGTGTAATAAGGGAAATAAGCCCCTAGTTATCGGGAAATAAGCCCCTTCAGTGTGATACAAGACCCTCCGCTTTGCGTCGGGTCCTGATCACACTGTCGGGGGTTATTTCCCGATAACTACCGGCTGCCTCTACATTATCCCTTAAATATTTGTGTTCATCCTGAACACTTTAAGTAGAACATCTACAGTAAGGTGATACTTTAATAAATCACAATTGGGAGCTCAAAATCTCCTGATCTATGAAAGAGGAACGTGTGAGCAAAACAGTCATTTTCTCCCTCTAACTAAACGCATTGATTAGTTGGTGCTTGTGAACATCTCTTAGTGTAATGAAGAGTGAGGTGTTACTCTTCTAATCACATTTATTCATCACACCATTTTACTTTACCTAATGGATACTTTTTTGGACGGGCATTATAATGATTTAAGTGTTTCCTATTGCTTGCAAATGAACTTTTTTCATCTCCCCGTTTTCAAAAGTGATTTGAAGTCTTAATGAAATGCATTGGTTTGTCTAAATGCTTTTTTAAAGGGAAGCGATGGATGGATTGATGGATGCTTGAAAGACTGCGGCCGTAAGGAGGTGTGTCAATAATTCTATTAGCCAGATCACACTCAGCGCGGGTGGACCGGCCAACGCTTACACACATACAGTCGTAAATCCTTCTCTAATGCATTAAAGCAACTTTAAAGTGCCAATGATTCTCTAAAAGGCATTGCGAAAGGCGCCTCCACCTTGACAGGAGCCGTGACGAAATATCCATACGCTCATTTCCATTTCGGTATTATTCTTTGCGCTGGCGGACAGAATGCTAGCCTTCTTAATAAGAATTTGAGATTTATGTGTTGAACTGAAAACACCAGTGGTATTATTGTCATCATGGCCAGACAAATCATACACATAACCTACCCACAGTTAAAGGTTGGATTACAGCACGCCATCAGCAGGTTTTTCAAGATACATCACTTTTCAGTCATACAAAAAAAAAAAAAAATACACATCTTGATGTTCATGCTTAAGATCTGCAATAGCAACTATTTGATACTAGTTGGGCTGCAAATGATGAAAAATAATATATATATTCGTTTTAATGCTGCCTATAATGTAATGGAGTTTTTTTATAGATTCTATAAAAATGCTTTTTATCATCATCAAGGGGTCAAATATTGAACATACAGTGAGGCTTATATAGAAAGTATTAGCAGTAAAACCTGTGATAAAGAGAGAGATTTCAGAGAAAGAAAGAGAGCAGATGGTAGTGTATCAGCTTCACAGTCTCCCACACCTTCTGCAATCACCTCCACCTTACCTCCACCTCCGCTCAGCATGAATCCTGTCTGGTCTCATCCTAATGATTTCGAAAGATCTGGCTCATGACAAGGACCGACATTAAAGCAGGTAGTGTGTCCGTTGATGGATCAGACCCCCCTCTGACAGCGGGCAGATTGATATCCGGCTGATCTGAAGGATGGACGGAGGTATTCTGTCTGGATACAACACTGGCAATATGATTGCTGTCTGTAATGCAGACTAAAGAGAGTCAGAGTGCACTGTGGGTTTAAAAAATGTAGGGAATGAAGTTGTTCACATAGGTTTTGGACAGCACTATATAGGACATAGGGAGCATGGATGTGTCAGATAAGTGAGACATCTAAAATGTGTGCTGAAACAGGGTTGGGAATCACTGCATACATTACCTACAGTAAAGTGACAGATGGCCACAGTCCTGCGGTTTTTCCAGCCGTGCTCCAAAACACCGGCCTGTAATTTTTTCCCTAAAATCCTTTAGTAGCTTGTTTTTGTGTGTAACAGTGTTAGTGTTCAAGCAAAACGTTGTAGGGAGGTGGCTCTCCAGGACTTTGACATCTGCAACAGTATTAAAAAAAACCCTCTCTGATGCTATTAAACCCCAGAAATGATTTACGGGCAATATTTATGGCTTTAAATAGGATGGCAATTATTCCCTCTAAGCTTTGGCGTGACAATCAAACCCAGTTGAATTGCACTTAAACATGATAATGACCAAACACACTTAGACCTAAATACCTGGTATGTTTCTTGCAGATGAATTCAAAATGAGGTTGAGTAAAACCTGTGAAATAGGCCATTAGTGCAGATTTTCCATGTTTATATGATTTGTGTGCTGTCATTAAGCATCTAAGGGTGGGCAGAAAATCCAGCTTTCATGCCCCCTTACACTTCCTTCTCTGTCTGCCACTGCATTACCAGTCTCAATCCATCTCTTTCATGTTTTGGCCATTGTTGGCAAAAAGTCTCATTGCTGATAGAGATAAAGAGCGTGGTATGGACAGATCCATAAAACGGTATGGACAGGACAATAGAACGCTATGGACAGGACGATAAAGCGGTATGGACAGGACGATAGAGCTGTACGGGCAGGACGATATAGCGGTATGAACAGGACAGTAGAGGGCTTTATGGGCAGGAAAAATAAAGCGGTATGGGCACATCAATAGAGCGGTAAGGACAGGGCGATAGAACGGTATGGACAGGACGATAGAGGGCTGTATGGGCAGGAAAAATAAAGCGGTATGGGCACATCAATAGAGCGGTAAGGACAGGGCGATAGAACGGTATGGGCAGGGCGATATAGCGGTATGAGGGCGATAGAATGGTATGAGCAGGATGATAGAGCGGTATGGGCAGATAGATAAAGAGGTATGGGCAGGGTGATAGAGCTGTACGGGCAGGACGATAGAGCGGTACGGACAGGATGATAGAGCAGTATGGACAGGACAATAGAGCGCTGTATGGGCAGGACAATAAAGCGGTATGGGCACATCAATAGAGGGGTAAGGACAGGACGATAGAGCGGTATAGGCAGATAGATAGAGAGGTATGGGCAGGGCGATAGAGTGGTATGGCGGTATATGGTCGGAATGATAAAATGCTATATGGGCGGAGCGATAGAGCAGTATATGGATGGAATGATAGAGCAGAATATGAATGGAACAATAGAGCGGTATATGGACGGAACAATGGAGCGGTATATGGACGGAACAATGGAGCGGTATATGGACGGAACAATGGAGCGGTATATGGACGGAACGATAGAGCGGTATATGGACAGAACGATAGAGCAGAATATGGACGGAACGATCGATAGAGCGGTATGGACAGAGTGATAGAGCGGTATGGACGGAGCGATAGAGCTGTAAGGACAGAGCAGTATGGACAGAGCGATAGAGCTGTATGGGCGGGACGATATAGCTGTATGGACAGAGCAATAGGGCGGTATATGGGCGGAATGATAGAGCATTATATGGGTGGACCGATAGAGCGGTATATGGATGGAACGATAGAGCAGAATATGGACAGAACGATAGAGCGGTAAACAGACGGGATGATAGAGCGGTATATGGACGGAACAATAGAGCAGAATATGGATGGAACGATAGAGCAGAATATGGACTGAACGATAGAGCAGAATATGGACTGAACAATAGAGCAGAATATGGATGGAACAATAGAGCGGTATATGGATGGAACGATAGAGCGGTTTATGGATGGAACGATAGAGCGGTATATGGATGGAACGATAGAGCGGTATATGGATGGAACGATAGGTAGAGCGGTATGGACAGAGCGATGGCGCGGTATGGATAGGCCGATGGCGGGGCGATGGCGCGGTATGGGCGGAGCGATGGCGCGGTATGGACAGACCGATGGCTCGGAGCTGTATGGGCGGAACGAGAGCGGTTTGGGCATAACGATAAAGGGATTTGGGAGGAACGATAGAGCAGTATATGGATGGAACGATAGAGCAGAATATGGACGGAACGATAGAGTGGTATATGTACAGAACGATACAGCAGAATATGGACGGAACGATCGATAGAGCAGTATGGACAGAGAGATGGCGCGGTATGTGCATATCGATAGAACGGTATGGACAGAGCAGTATGGACAGAATGATAGAGCTGTATGGGCAGGATGATATAGCAGTATGGACAACGCGATAGGGCGGTATATGGGCGGAACGATAGAGCATTATATGGGCGGGACGGTAGAATGGTATGGAGGGAACGATAGAACGGTATATGCCCGGAACGATAGGACGGTATATGGACGGAACGATAGAGCGGTATATGGACGGAGCGATAGATCGGTATATGAACGAACGATAGAGCGGTATATGGACGAACGATGGAACGGTATATGGCCGAACGATAGAGCGGTATATGGCCGAACGATAGAGCGGTATAAGGGCGGACCGATAGAGCGGTATACGGGCGGACCGATGGAACGGTATACGGGCGGAACGATGGAACGGTATACGGGCGGAACGATGGAACGGTATACGGGCGGAACAATAGAACGGTATACGGGCGGAACAATGGAACTGTATACGGGCGGAACGATAGAGCAGAATATGGACGGAACGATAGAGTGGTATATGGACGGAACGATCGATAGAGCGGTATGGACAGAGAGATGGCGCGGTATGTGCAGATCGATGGGGCGGTATGTGCAGATCGATAGAACGGTATGGACAGAGCAGTATGGACAGAGCGATAGAGCTGTATGGGCAGGATGATATAGCGGTATGGACAACGCGATAGGGCGGTATAATGGCGGAACGATAGAGCGGTATATGGACGAACGATAGAGCGGTATATGGACGGAACGATACAGCAGAATATGGACGGAACAATAGAGCGGTATACAGATGGAACGATAGAGCGGTATACGGACGGAACGATAGAGCGGTATATGGGCAGAACGATAGAGCGGTCTATGGACAGAACGAAAAAAAAATCTTGTTTAATGCCCTGTTTTGTGTGCTGGTTCAATTAAACTCTCCTCCATTAGGGCCTGTCGAGACAAAAAGCGAATCCATATTTCATTTATGTCCTTTAAACGCTGTTGTGCCGACAAGGCCGGCTGGAGTCATTAGGCTGAGGTCTCTTGTTCCTCAGTTCTAGAGAGAGAAGATCAGGACATGTTGTACACACACTAGTCAGCACACAGGAGATCAAGGGCAGGGAGCGCGTGCAAATACCGGCTCAGGGCTGAGTTATCAGTATTGACTCTGCTTCAGGCAGGACGCCGGAGGGTAGAGTTGTGTGCGTGTATGTGTGTGTGTGTGTGTGTGTGTGGTGGATGTGTTAGCACAAACCTCTTTATTCTCTCAACACCTGCTGAAGGTCAGATGCAATGTTGCCAATCACCTGCTGGGCGTGAGGTTGCAAAACACAGCCCACACCACAGCCGCCTTACACAGTGTTAATTGATGGCAGTCACTGCTTAGAGGATGTCAATCAATGATAATCAGATTTTCCTTTCTATTTTTTAATCTGGTTTTTACGCCTGATGCATTTATAATGTCCTTTTGTGTACCCTGGTAGGAGATTGACAACAGGAGTCACGCTGAGGAACCCCATAACGCCTTTGATTTTTCTGCTATGCTGCTACACAGACAAACAAAAACATTTGTTTATAGAAAATAACATGTTAGTCTCTGTGGAAATTAGAATCGAATCACCATTAAATCCTATTAATATTACACAGAGCTTTTGTTTTTAAAAACTAGGTTTATTATTTATCATCCTCCTTTGACTAAACTGGTTTCTTTAAAGCTCACATAACACATGTGTTAA
Organism: Paramisgurnus dabryanus; assembly: GCF_030506205.2. NCBI lineage: Eukaryota > Metazoa > Chordata > Actinopteri > Cypriniformes > Cobitidae > Paramisgurnus > Paramisgurnus dabryanus. The sequence continues at coordinate 12,878,652 of NC_133342.1, read as the reverse complement.
TCTTGATTACAGGTGTTTTAAAATAAGGAGACATCTAAAACTTTTGGGAGGGGGTGCTCGGGGAGCAGGACTGGAAAGCACTGCCCTAGAGGAAGATCTAGATTTCAGGTTTGGTTCATCAGCAGTGAGATCCTTAAAGGGGACAGAGAATGAAAAACCATTTTAACCTTGTCTTTGTTGAATAACGGCATTCACGAACAAACTAAAAGTGCTAGACATGCTAAACATCTCAGTCTCATAGAAATTCCTCTTTTAGAAATGTCGGCCAGAAAACAGTCCAATCTGAAAAACTGATGCTTATGACATCACATGCATCTCACTGCCCCTCCACTTTAAAATAATTGGCTACATTTTTTGAGTGGCAGCAAAGTCAGCCAATCAGTAATGAGATTGCAAGTTAAGCCAGTAGGGGGAGCCAAATAGGTGCGAAACCACTTGTTTAAAATCCCCCACCCTAATAGAGCTATCTGAGAGAGGTTTTTAGGAAGCTTCTAAGGCATTACAGACCCAAACAAAAACATTTTTGTCTACATGTCACATCACAGAACAAGGACAAATACTCCGTTCAATCATTCTATGTCACCTTTAAGTCATTGGTCATTCACGCTGGGTTCTAAGAGTGAATGCTTTATCATAATTGGAACTCTGGCACCAAATTCATCTTAACTAATCAAGTGAAAGCTCATAGACTATCATGCCTGACTAATCAACTGTGAGCACATATATTCATTAGCCAACACAGACATTACAGAGTTTAAACAAAAAGCCCGGTTGGCTCCAACTGGTAGACACCAGATAAGTATCTGGAAGCATAAGAAATCATTTCTTTGTTTTACCACAGCCAGAAGCTGCAGTCACAGAGAAAAATAAGAAAACATCTCAATGGTCCCGTACTTTTGTTTTACTATTTATATACTAGGTATGCGTTTAAGTAAAATCTTTTCCGATCTTCAGAGAAATACTGCAGAGAAAACAAGTTCAAATTAATTTCTCAACAACAAAATGCGTTAACACTTTACATGAAGGGGTGTTCATAAGACTGACATGACACCTTCATAATCACAACATGACAGGTATCATGAACATGAAGATTTTATTACAATTGTCAGTAAGTGTCATTTGTTCAATTATGTGATTTTTAATGCAAAGATAACATTGTTTGAGATGTCTTTGTTATGACAACTTGACATAATTCCAACACATCCTAACTTGTCATAAATCTGTCATAAACATGACATAGCAGTATAGAGACAGAGCGCCGCGCGTCATAACCTGAAAACCACGCCCACCGGGGGGAAAACAATCCAACCGTCTCCATTGACTTTGTATTGCGAGAGGCTGCCTCCTTGTCATTTCTGGCTTATAACAAAAAACAGAATAATGCCTAAAAACTGCTGTGTGACAATATGTACAGCTAACAAGCCAAAGATCCCAGAAATAAGTTTTTATAAGCTATCGAGCCGTAAAACCCAGCTTTTAAGGAGAAAAAGTCCCTAGTGGACGCAGTTCTACTAATATGAGTACTATGAAAAGTTGCCTGTTTCCATTTTTGTGTCTTTAAACGCTCGTTTTTAGGGTCGACAGCTTATAAAAACTTATTTACAGATTAAAATAAAAAACAGAATAATACATAAAAGCTGCTGTGTGACAAGGTGTACAGCTAAAAAGCCAAAAAACCCAGAAATAAGTTTTTTTTAAGCTGTCGACCTCATAAAACGAGGCAACAGGCAACTTTTCATATACTTCTATTAGTAGAACTGCGTCCACTAGGGGGAAACGTAGTCGGCGATCCACTTTATTCTCCTTAAAAGCTGGGTTTTACGGCTCGACAGCTTATAAAAACTTATTTCTGGGTTCTTTGGCTTGTTAGCTGTACATATTGTCACACAGCAGCTTTTAGGCATTATTCTGTTTTTTGTTATAAGCCAGAAATGACAAGGAGGCAGCCTCTCGCAATACAAAGTCAATGGAGACGGTTGGATTGTTTTCCCCCCCGGTGGGCGTGGTTTTCAAATTTGCATATCGGCGCTCTGTCTCTATAATATCAAACTTAAGAAACTACCTAGCTTTATAGGTTAACATCACATTAAAAAGTGATTATACTTAACTTTACGTATGTGCACATAACATAAAAAACTGACAACTAACAGAACTTGTTCTTCCTCACAAAGGGTTCTGAAATTTTCTGACATAGAAGAAAAAACTAACAAAACATTTAATCAATTTAATGTAATGTAATTAACTGTTTTTCCAGCGATATGGACCCAATGCTGCATGGCTTAACCCATTATTGTACTGTTTTCATTTATTATTAGGTAAATTGGTCTCCAAATGCTATAAAATATAATTGTAATATTTGATTTTATTTGTTAAACACATGATGGAAACTTTAAAAAAAAAAGTTATGAACTGAAGAATATTCATGATGTTGTTATACAACATTTTGATAGAGTATTAACACTTAATGACATTTTAATGACAAATTATATTTGTATCACTGTAGTTGAGGTCAAGAAAAATATTCATAACGCTGTTATAAAACTTTATTACACGGCTCTCTGGAATGCTTGATTCTGATTGGTCAGTTGAGACATTTGCAGGTTCGTTCTTTTCGAATAATAACCGCTCCAAAATAATAACGCATAGCCGGTACTACTTTTACGATCGCTCCGCGCCAATAAAGATCAATAAAGATTACTGTCTGTTTGGCGCCATCTTGTGACAAACACTGGACAACCACGACAAGACACAGAGAGCTTACTGAGACTGAACTTGACAAAATAGAGCATGACAGCTACGAAGCCAACACACAAAAAAATACAGAATGGGCATTAAAACTTCTCAAAGACTGGCTAAAAGAGAAAAAAATGGAGACAGACAAGTATGAAGCAGAGGATCTTAATAAGGTATTACGATCATTTTATGCATCTGTGCAAAGTTTCGCGGAAGGATAAAAATGTTAATTTAAAACAAATATGCCAATAAAATGTTTCAAATTCATATTCATGTCCAGTTTTTTTTCTTATGTGACAAGTAGCCGTGTAATAAGCGGGACAATGTAGAGTCAGCCGGTAGTTATCGGGAAATAAGCCTCTTCAGTGTGATACAAGACCCTCCGCTTCGCGTCGGGTCCTGATCACACTGTCGGGGCTTATTTCCCGATAACTACCGGCTGCCTCTACATTATCCCTTACATGACAGACTATTAACACTTAATTACATTCTAATGACAAATTCAATCTGTATCACTAGTAAAAAAGTGGTCAGTTATGTTGTCTTTGTAGTGTCAAGTTGTCATAACAAAGACATCTCAAACAATGTCATCTTTACATTAAAAATTACATAGTTAAATGAATGACACTTAATGGTCAAAAAGCTCCAAGCACGGAGTTGTATTTTATCCTGGGTTGTTTCAACCTATTGTTGGGTAAAATATAAACATTTTCTGTGTTAATTTAACCCAACGGCTGGGTTTGGGTTTGACCCAAATAACCCAGCTTTTTTGGGGTGTAGAGCATGACACTAGTAAAGGCAAGCATATAATACACATACTAATAAAAATATTCATAGCCATGAAATGTAAAGCATGCACTGTAAATTGTTTTGGGATCTACCAAATCTGCATAAATGTTTATATCACACTCCAAATTCTGCTGGGTTATTTTTTTTACCCAATGCTGGGTAAATATTGGACAGAACACATGTTGGCTAATCAAATAACTTACAATGCAATGATGGGTTGTTTCAACTCATAGTTGGGTTAACAACAACCCAGCATGGGTTTATTTATATGTGTTTGGTCCAATATTTACCACGCATTGGGTTCAAAACAACCCAGCAGAATAACATCATTAAAAATCAAATAAATAAAAAACAACCAGAATAACTAAAATGTCCTTTCAGGAAGGTCCTGCTTTAGCCTAAACCCATTTGATATGAACACAGATATTTGACCTCTAGCAAATGATTTTAAACAGAAGAGAGATTGTTCTGGGTTAGTTATACTGAACCCAAACCAACAGATTCAGTTTCTTAACATTCTTAATCCATCAGCAATGAACTGTTTGAAATGTTGTTGTTCAGTGAAAAAAGTGTGAATTATCCTCAACAGACACACAAACAAACAAACAAACAAATAACATTGCATACGTCCTTCACCCTAATGTGACAATGTCTAGAAGAAAAGCAGTATTTCTGAAAGCCTGTGAATGCATGATCTCAAGAGAAGTGCTTGAAATGCAATAGCTTTGTTTCTACAACCATCATCCTTGTTTCTGCATTTTATTTAGAGAAATCACTAACTTTATTAAAACCTGCATTGCTGTTTATGTTTACATTCTGAAGGAACAATTTGCTGTAATGGGTTTTTAGAGTAAGAGCGCCACCCGATGGCTGATCTAATCCATGCAGCATAAAGTGATATAAAAATAACATTCCACTTTTATCCACAGCACCTTATTGTGCATTACAAGGTATACATTTTATCAGTATGTGTGTTGAACCCAAGATGTTTGCTCTGCTAACGCAACGCTTTACCAACTGAGCAACAGGAATTTAAAACAATCAGAGTTATCCCAATCATAAAACGTAGATAAATTTAAAATGTATTATTATATTGTATATTATAGCAAGAGATTTTTCTTACTCAGTGCAGTCCGCAAAAAAGCAGCTCACTGAACTTTAAGCAGGGAAAAGAAATAAAACGCTTTCAGCAGGGGCCTTTCAACCTACTGAGAGAACTGACAGACAGTAAAGGTCTATAGAAAAGTGAAGACAACAGGATACAGGAGTCCCACTGTGGATGAAGAATGACAGAAAGGTTATGAAGGAGAACAGCGAGAGTAGACCATCACCTGCTGACCTAATCTGGTTAGAAGCTAAATCCTAGTATCAAAGATGGCAAGGACCTGTATGGATAAGAACCTAAACCGGTACATGGTGTCACAGCATCATCGGTTTATGAACAGAATCCATCTTTTGAGCTTTTTATATTAACTGGTTACCCTGGTTCACAAAACAAATTTTAATACTTTAGACTTCTTATTTTGTGTTTGTCGCATTTGGCTACAGTTTAAAAAGTGAAAGCTGCTCTACTTAAAAAAAAAAATACTTTTGGTAAATGGTTCTACACTGGTGCTATACACAAGTACTTCATTGGTGCTATATGGCACTTAAAATGGTTCCTCTATGATTACAAGCCAAGAACCACTTTTTGTGCTATTTAGCACCGCTTGTTTTTAAAGTGCGGGGTAATAATCAAGGACTTTGCTGCCGTAAAATTGCTGCAGGAGGCGCAGTGATATTACACAGTGCCTGAAAATAGTCCCCTGCTGTTGAAAGTTACCAAGGTTACTCCTGCAGTCATGTTACAGCAGCAAAGTCCTTGATTATTACGCCAGAATGAGAGTATAGTTCCTAGCCATATCAGCCTAGAAAATCACAACTTTTAATTATCTGTTGGTTTAAGTACACAAGTCAAATTTTTAATAGGAAAAATATTGAAACTGTTTGGTTATTTTTGGGCGCGATGCTAATGGTCTAATCAGATTCAATGGATTATGCTAAGCTATGCTAAAAGTGGTACCGCCAGACCCGTAGATCGACTGAATGGATTCCAAAATAGTAAAAATCAAATGTTTCACTCAAGGAGAGATGGAAAATGAGCCTATTTTCAAAAAGTTTAAGGTGAAAAAAACTTTCAAAAAAGGACTTAAATTGTTAAAACATATAATATGTAAACATTTAAACTTAAAAAAATGTAGGCGTTACCAATTTAAGTAATTTTTTAAGTTGATTCAACTTTTTCTTTTTACAGTGTACCTACCCTGCTAAAATACAATCCCAATACAGAAATAGTTGGGACACTGTAGAAATTGTGAGTAAAAAAGGTATGGCATAATTTACAAATCTCATAAACTTATATTTTATTTACAATAGATTATAGATAACATATCAAATGTAGAAAGTGAGACATTTTGAAATGTCATGCCATATATTTGCCCATTTTGGATTTCATGAGAGCTACACATTCCAAAAATGTTGGGACAGGTAGCAATAAAAGGGCCAGAAAAGTTAAATGTATAAGGAACAGCTGAAGGACACATTTGCAACTTATTAGGTCAATTGGCAACATGATTGGGTATAAAAAGAGCCTCTCAGAGTGGCAGTGTCTGCCAAGAGTCAAGATGGGCAGAGAATCACCAATTCCCCCAATGCTGCGTCAAATTTTTTTTGTGAGTTTCTCAAAGAAAAATCACAAAGAGTTTGAATTTTTTCATCATCCAAAGATACTGCGAATCTTGAAAAATCTCCAGGCGTACGGTTAAGGCCGGAAAACCATACCGGATGCCCGTGATCTTTGGGCCCTTAGACCGCACTGCATCACATACAGGAATGCTACTGTAAAGGAAATCACAACATGGGCTCAGAAATACTTCCAGAAAACATTGTCAGTGAACACAATCCACCGTGCCTTCCGCCGTTGCTGGCTAAAACTCTATACTGTAGGTAAAAAAGAGCCATTTATCTAAACATGATCCAGAAACGCAGACGTTTTCTCTGGGCCAAGGAAAACTGTTCTGTGGTCAGACAAACAAAAATTTGAAGTTCTTTTTGAAAAACTGGGACACCATGTCATCCGGACTAAAGAGGACAAGGACATCCCAAGTTGTTATTAGTGCTCATTTCAGAAACCTGTATCTCTGATTGTTTGGGGTTGGGTGAGTGCGTGTGGCATGGGCAGCTTACACATCTGGAAAGGCACCATCAATGCTGAAAGGTTTATCCAAGTTCTAGATACATATGCTCCCATCCAGACGTCGTCTCTTTCTGAGAAGATCTTGCATTTTCCAACATGATAATGCCAGACCACATACTGCATCAATTACAACGTCAAGACTGCGTAGAAGAAGGATGCAGGTACTGAAATGGCCAGCTACAGTCCAGATCTTTCACCCATAGAAAAGTTGCAACAAAGAAGACCTAAGACAGTTGAGCAACTAGAAGCCTGTATTAAACAAGAATGGGACAACATTCCTATTCCTAAACTTAAGCAACTTGTCTCCTCAGTCCCCAGACGTTTGCAGACTGTTATAAAAAGAAGAGGGGACGCCACACAGTGGTTAACATGACCTTGTCCCAACTTCTTTGGAATGTGTAGCTCTTATGAAATCCAAAATGAGCCAATATTTGGCATGCCAAAACGGCCGTCTTTGAACCTCTCTCATTGTACGACATTGGACCACCGATGAAGAGCCACGATCACAGAAATCGCGACGATTGTTTCATGATGGCAATCTTTCGTCTGGGACAGCCAATAATCGTGCAGTGTATCCCGGGCTTTAGGCCTAGTCCTGGCCTAAGCTAAT